>NC_089794.1:2597500-2630000 GCF_040412425.1 Macrobrachium rosenbergii
ACCTTTCAACTTTCTCTTCTTGAACATGTGACGCTGTGGGAGACTTTGCTTTTAGATCCTAAGCCTGGCTGGAAGCAGATTAAGAGAGCACACCTGGGACTGAGTCACAGATGACACCAACCCCAATCTACCTGTGGGTAACCTCCTGACCCCTGACCAAAGTCATATAAGGGTCTCACCAAAGGAACAAGAGAGACACACACTGTTGGACGCGAGAGAGACACTGTTGGACACGAGCGAGACACATCTCCCCCTGGCATTTCCTTCAGAGAACCATGCCCTACCATGGGGTCCTATCTTGTAGGCACCTCTAGTCTTCTTACCAGTGAAGCCCAGCCCTTCCTCCGCCACCATTTTCCCTCGCTGAAGCCACCTCTTCTACAAGGTAAAGTGATCTGTTGCAAAGGTTCCTCCATATCAGTCACACTGTTTTAATTCTCGTACTAACTTCCTATTTCCATTTCTAACCTTGCCTTGCCAGGGCAGTGTTCTGTAAATGCCTGTTTTTAAATAATTACATAAAATCATGTGTTCAAGGGTTCTTGGCATCCTCTGTGCTCACCTTGTCCTTTGGATATTTTACTGCGTCCTTACTGGCTTTTAATTCATGAATCTCTCTATTTACAGAGGGTTTGTTAGCAGTGGAAATCTCTCTTAACTGTGTCTTGTGTCAGCATCGTCACACCGACGGATATACTTTCAAGTTTTCCCAGGCTTTGCATGCCTGATTAGTCCATTTCATCTACTGATATTTCATTTCATGTAAATATACGTAATTTTAAACTTACCCTAACGTGTTTAGTTACAAATACCTTGTGAGAAGAGCCCTCAGCTCAGATAAATTCCCCTTTTTCCTTGTTTTTAAGATTTCCTGAATCAACAGCAGTCAGATTTCACACAAAAATAGAGGTAAGTAACGAAATCATTCATTTAGAGTCTATTAGTGGCTCATGGTAAGCATATACCCAGGAAAACTGTAAATATATATATATATATATATATATATATATATATATATATATATATATATATATATATATATATATATATATATATATATATATATATATATATATATATATATATATATATATATATATATATATATATATATATATATATATATATATATATATATATATATATATATATATATATATATATATATGTATATATATATATATATATATATATATATATATATATATGTATGTATGTGTGTGTGTGTAAACATCATAATGTCTA
Source organism: Macrobrachium rosenbergii (assembly GCF_040412425.1). Classification (NCBI taxonomy): domain Eukaryota; kingdom Metazoa; phylum Arthropoda; class Malacostraca; order Decapoda; family Palaemonidae; genus Macrobrachium; species Macrobrachium rosenbergii. The sequence continues at coordinate 2,598,746 of NC_089794.1, forward strand.
CTTTCATTGATCCATATGGTAATTGTACTTTTCATAGCTTTGTCAGAATTCTCTGACATTATGAGTTATCAATGCTAAAATTTTTAGGTTTGTATTACTGTACATGACTTCCAGCGTTCAAAGGAAAGTAAAGAACAATACAAAGAAAACAGTTATCTCTCTCTCTCTCTCTCTCTCTCTCTCTCTCTCTCTCTCTCTCTCTCTCTCTCTCTCTCTCTCTCGCTTTACACGATTAAAGGCATAATTCAATGAAGAAAATGGTGATACCGATAAATTTCATCATTTACTTTTGAACATTTTCTTGTATCGATGCAGTGCCACTAACACTGTAGTCAGTTACGAAATTTGTCCCGGAAATCCTCGGCAAACGGTTCGCAGTCATCACAGACGTACCTCACTTTGCTGTCTTGGCCTTGTTCTTGTTTGTAGGTGGCAGATTATCATCATCGACGTTGCCGGATGAATTTTCACCATTGCCTCTTTTGTAAGAATTTTGTACATAACTTTCATTTAGATTACTGCACATGTGCATTGTTTCATGTATAAGCTTGTTCGTTCTGTATCCTACCCTTTGTTCTGTTATGTTCTGAATTTATACATAAATGACTATAATTAGTTATTAATTAGTTATTATATATATATATATATATATATATATATATATATATATATATATATATATATATATATATATATATATATATATATATATATTAAGTCTGGGTTCTCATTGGACAACAGTGAGATATGTGATGACCTGTCACTGGCTCTCATGGCAGGTGGATTTGTGCTGGCATTGGAATTTGCTTAGCTGGATGCAAAGAACTATTTGATCATGGTCCTAGCATATGGAAACACCATGACAGAATGTTGAACTAATTCACTGGAGGTGCCCAGATTTCCGGTGGGGTATGTGCGTGTGTGTGTGCAATCTCCCATGAGCTACTTATGGGAGGAACAGTGACTCTCACGGAGGAGACGGCCTCGATCTTGAGTGGATCATGTGTGTGTTTAGCCTGGTGTAGTGTTTAAAGAAACTGCAAGTAGGAAGATACGTTATTTATGGCCACAGAACGTGAGCAAGAACATCCAGTGACATTGATATCTTTTCCAGACTTTAGAGGAAAATCCCATGTTGAGAAGCAGTGAAACTGAACGATGTCTACATAATGAAATTGTCCATTTGTGCATTTTTTCTATCTTGAATATGTACATTAATTTCAGGTTTTAATATAATGATGTATTTCTTTCTACAGGAATTCGAACATCGTCCTGGGAGGGACGAATATTTGGAAGTGGTGTATTTTACTCTTACATACGATATGACTTTTATTGTGGTCTTTATGACCTTGTTACTTTGCTTGATTACCAGGGTGTTATTCACTAGTATTGCTTGGCATAGAATCATTATTCTACTTGCTTGTAAAACAGCATTTCCTCTAGTTATGAATTCCATTGATAGGGATGTGAAACACTCCATTTCATGACTGTAGTTTTTGTAGAATCACTTTCGTTAAATTTGTCAATAAAGTCTAGTTTTGCATATCAGTGTCTCATTTCAGTAGGCCTCTGGGTAAAGAGAGGTTTAGTGAGTCATATGACGAAGGAGAAGGGAACTGCTGACCCAAGGAAAGAGCCACGGCTACCAGACACATCTCAAGAAAAGTGAGATGTTTGAATCTGTTCTTAAAACAGATACACCTCAATAAAGATGGCCCTCCGAACCTGGGCCATTAATATATATATATATATATATATATATATATATATATATATATATATATATATATATATATATATATATATATATATATATATATATATATATATATATATATATATCATATTGACAAATACATACATACATATATATATATATATGGGTGTGTTTTCTCTCTCTCTCTCTTAGTATAGAAACATAATGCATAGTATACACAGCTTTTTCCAAGTAGTTTTCAAAAAGAAATGATGAAAAATTGAATTAATGAAATGAATTACAGTTATTGCCAATTTCAGCAATTTTAGAATAAACAAACAAAACAATCTGCAGCCATTATTCAGAATGAAGTGTCTGGAGTTCATTGTCACATGAGAATGTTGCAGTGAACATGTCGAGCAAAACTGGCTCACGAATAATAACATTTGTCAAGTAAGTATATTTTTTATATTCCAGCAGACTAAATGTCAGTACATTACAATTACTTATTGTTTTTCATTTGGGCTAGAGCTAGAAAAGTATAACAGAAGTTGAAACTAACACACGACCTGTACTAAGTTGGATTACCTAAGATTATAGCCCTTCCACCCCTGATAAAATTGAATTAATGAAATAAATTACGTTGAAAGTCCAAAGTTCTGAGTAAGAGAACGAACCAGTCCAGTAGAGTATACTGTTTTTCATTTTGCTAGAACTAGCTCTTGAGCGATGTACATAAGCCTAGCGATTGGTAAGAGAACGAATTCCTGCATTAGATTAGGAAATCAGGAAAAATCAGGATAAAAAGGGGATCAGGAGGAAGTGTTGTTGTTTGGATATGGTCAACAAGACTTCCTGGAACCTAGAGAAAACATGTTTTAGTGGATTAACCTTGCAAGGAAGGCAGGAAAAATCGATCGTATATATACGTAATAAACGCCACGGTCAAAACATCTGCTCTCCGTATATATATGTACTAAATGGCTCAGGTAGGTTTGGCGCGCTACATATGTATACGAACTAAACAGTTAAAGGGTTAACCTCTTGTTCCACCTACTCCCTAATCTTAAAAGGTATTCTATACGACAGGACATAAATGGGCTTCATTCCCCCTTCTAAATGCACATTATGTTCTAACACATCTATCAACCCCAGTTTATCTCCTTTCAGAGTTATAACATCTGAATATTCATCTAAACCTCACCTAATCCCTCTATGTATTCCCTATAGTCTGCCTCACCCAAATGATTCCTAAAAATCTCCCTTCTAACCTCCATTTTAACTGCCAAAAACCCATTTTGCTTCCTATTAATGCCACTTATTTAGTTTCCTCTATCCTTTCTTCCAAATCTACAACATAAGTATTCCTCTGATACCTCCTAACTGAATTATTACAGATTAACAATTCCACCCATGTATCCCCTTCATTTAACACCTTGTTTATGGAAAATGTGCTCACTATCCCTTTAAGTTTCTCACTGCCTTCCACCACACACACACCTGTTTATTCACTTTTATATCCTCACCTTAACTTTCACCAACCCAACCATACCTGGTTCTAAAATTATACCCTCCATTTAAACACCTTTAAATATCCTCTTCCCCTCACTATTAGAATCACTTTCTCCCTGTGATTGATTATCTCCTACAATTTCCTCATTATTCCCACTTATTTCCTCATTATCACCCATGTCAACCACACTCCCCTCCATTTCCTCAGCACCTATATATGGGATGGAACCTCCAGTTTCACCAACCTTTATACCATCTTTCCTAGGGTATATAGAAATACCAATCCTATTACACTCTGGATGCCCCAATAAAACCTTATTACCCAAGTTAACTCTTCTCACCACCAAAACTGGTTCCCCAATGAAAAACAAATATCCTCCGCACCTATAATGTCCAGTTTATGAGCTTGGACATCACATACTTTCTTCCCTGAACACTTTAGCCAATACTGGGAAAACATCGATTGATAAAAATCATGGTCCACTCAACTGATTGATGCTCCCGTATCTATAAAAATGAAAAGACTAAACCCAGCCACAGCTTCTTTCACCACCGACTTCGGTTCTCCTATATCTCCAAAAAGGCCCATATGAAATGAACAATTTATCCTTTCCCTTTTATTTGATCGGCCTTGCAAAAATTCTGTCTATTTTGGGAACTTTGAGGATAACTCTCTTGAGGAGCTTTCCTAAAGCTACTACCAAAATTCTAGGTTACTGGCCTATCATTACTCTTTTTGAGCATTGGACAGAACCTCCAATTGTATGCATAATTCTTACACACACCACAATATTTAATTCAGTGATACTTCTTCGTATGCCCTTGCTTGCTGCAATTAAAGCAACGAATTTGTGGCATGTGATCCGTCGACCTTCTATCACTCTACTTCATCACAAAAATCACTAGAAGCAAAACCTGAATTCTCTGCGGGAAGTTCCTCTGACTCACCATCGTGGTGTTTGGCATCCCTCTGAAAAATGTGTTGTCTACTGTCAGGCATTTCAACATGTACATTTTAATTTGAGAAAAGATAAAAGACTCATTTGAGGTAGCCCTCTACTGGACTATCAAAACTGCTCTCTATTGTATCTGGGATATCATTCAGCAACCACGAGAAATGCAGCAAATGCTGAAAATTTTCTAACTATATAGAATCGTCACTTACCCAGACCAAACCTCTTAATTTCACCATCAAATCTGAAGCTGCATCAAATAACTGCGAGCTAAAATCTACCACAGAACTCTGCCCCTTCCTAATCTTATAAAATGCTCTTATATCCCGAACCAAATTATTACATTCGTCCGGCCCATAGGCAGTTCTGAGAAACCCCTTCAGGTCACCCCAAGTCTGGCATTTATTAAATTCAAAGCCCCTTCAGCATTTTTCAATGTCTCCGACATCAAGGCCAAAAAAACCCTTAGCTCCATTAAACTCCTTGCTACCTTCTGTGATTTTCTTCATAGCCAAATGATTTTCAGCGTTCAATAAAGATCTTGACAGGTTGTCTTAAAACCCCATTCACCAAGTCCGCAAAAGGCTGAATTGGCGAAGCAATGTCTTATCGTCTGTGTCCCTGGTTGCCATATTGCTGACTGTCAACTTTTTCTCTCTGCTGGTACCTAAAATATCCCTAACACCCCGATAAGAATGACCTGATCTTAAAAGCATGTACTCTATGGAAATAAATCCCCCTCTTATAAGCGCTCCACTAACCCAGTCAAAACAGCTGAGTGCAAGGTCATCTAATATTCAAGGTTAACTCACAAGACCTTCACAAAAAAAAAGAGAAAAATCTCTGAAGGAAAATTCACCATTTGATATCAACGATGCTTTGTCTCCATGCAAGAGATGATGAGTCGACCACAGAGACAAGGCTGAGTTGCTATGCAAAGAGAGGAACCATGAATATAATCACCACTTATGACATACATCTCCTTCCCACACAGTATAACCCATGTCACATATCCCATAAAAAAAATAACATGTTTCAACCCCTCCAATAATTCAAAAAGAGAAAAACGACAGACAGAAGAGAGAAAATAAAATTTTAAGCCAACTGAAATGAAAAACCAAAAGGAAAAACTCACTTTTCCCCTGCTCATATATCTCTACAACTCCCAGTAACTGCGAAATCACTGACGCTCATTGATGTAAAAACACACACAAAAAAATGCATGAATATTGCACCATGGAACTACTCAATAAACTGCACTTCACCTAGGCACTCATCAAGAGACTGACTTCTCAGTCACAGTGAATCACCACAGTTACGTCCATGATAAAAAGTGCAAACAGAGATTCCCCTCTAAGCGATGGAGTATCAAACCCTCCAACTTCTCCCCGCTATGCCTCAAAACACCAAATAAAATCCTATTTCTATTGTATGTCTGTGTACCTACAACCCCAATCACTATCACCATTCATACACCATTCTTCCGCGTGGATTCAAAGACTGTCATTAGCGTCTTTACCGCTGTCACCACTGTTATCCCCCTCCCCAAAATACTCAGGACAGGGGCACTTACCTTGGAAAAACTGCAACTGTTTTTGGTAGCGCTGTCCTTGCATTCTTCCTTTGCCGGGCGTCTCCTATCTCTCTCTCTCTCTCTCTCTCTCTCTCTCTCTCTCTCTCTCTCTCTCTCTCTCAGACCTGTTCTTATTTGTAAGGTATAAATCAAAACCTAGCTTACAAAAATAAAGTTTATTATGCAAGTCTAACAACAAGTCATGTAAAATTAAATTATGCATACTAGATAATAAAACCCATTAAGCTACACCCCCTAACCAACAATCTAAGCAATTGCAAGAAAACATGTTTCTAAGCCTGTTATCCATAACTTTCAAAGTCAATTCTGTTACCAGTTCCATTTTCCATATAGGTGGTTATATGTCATGACTGATTATGGTTTCTACCCTCTTCTAAACATCCTTCCAGTAAGAAACAGTAATCCCGATTCCCGAGTTTCTAGCATCCCAGTCTAGTCAAGCAGTGGGTAAGAGTCAAGACTAATGCAGAATACAGAACTAAGGGTAAAGTTAAATGTTATTCATGGCATATCATATAGCATTTTCCAGGACAATGTGACTGGAGAAGAACTGCAAATCCTGGTGCCAAGTGCCAAAGATATATCATACCCAGGGAATGAAGTTGGCCCTTAAGTCCATTGTCTTTTGTCATCTTGGAGCCAAGAAGATGGACAGCTGTATAACCAGCAGTTTCCATTAGCCAGAAGTGGTTGTGGACATTACTAGATTTTGCAGGTTTTGCAAATTTTAGAACTTTTGCTAGGAGACAGCACCAAATGGTGGTACCAAGGAAATACCACAAGGAAGGATGCCATTATTGGAGGAGCCATTCAAGAGAGTGATGGTTGGTCCTATATGACCAGTGTTGGAGAGGGGCAAAGGTACATCTTGAAAGTGGTGAATTTTGCTACAAAATACCCAGAGGTGGCAGCATTTCCTAAAACAGAGCCAAATAGGCAGCAGAAGCACTACTGTATTTAAGTTTTAGGCAGGGTAGTATTCTCTAAAAAATGCTCAGGAACTGAATACCAAGTTTACTTCTGACGCAAAGAAGGTGAGCTGTCTGGTGAGCATGAACCAGTGGTTCACAGTGCTTTATAACCTGAGATGTAATGGATTGTGTGAAAAGATCAACTGTGTGCTGAAGTCCAGTTGAGGATGTGCCAGGAACAACCAAAGAATTGGCAATCTTGTTTGCATTTTGAGAAGTATTGCAGTCAAGCACTGGATCTTCATAATTTGAGCTACTGTACTGAAGGATGGTGAGAGACTGATGCAGATTCTCAGGGAATTATGGACTAGAGACAAAAAGGATGAAGTGTTTAACAGCTACCAGTATGCTTGGAGCTGAGAGAGCACCATACACTGAAGTGATGACAGAGAAACCAGAGGAAAAATGAATCTTTTACTAAACAGTACTAGGGAACTAATCCAAGAAGAGGTTGAGGAGATGCTAGAAATGGAAACTGTCAAAAGGTTGACTTCTACATATTGTTTTCCAGTAGTGGTGGGGAAATGTAATGGCTCAAATAGCTTCTGCATGGATTACTATTGGCTGAACACTATAACCAAGTTTTACAACAAACTGATGGGAGATCCCAAGGCTATGATAGTGTAAGTTTGTAATGACAAATTTTTCACCATGGTGGACTTCATCAAGGGATATTGGCAGATCCTGACGGAAGGGGTGTCAAAGGAGAAGACACCTCTCACTGCTCAGATTTATTAAGTCAGCAGGAAATTTTAACAGGGTGATGAGGATGGTGCTAGCTGGAATCAAGAACAATGGCCATTTTGTGTAATGTCTGTTACCTCATACAACATCAGAGGAAGAACAAACTGAGGGACTCAGGGATCTCTTACAGAAAGTGAAGGAAGCAGGACTGACTATCCAACCTTCCAAGTGTTACATTAGATATAACAAAGTAGAATTGCTTGGACACAAGATCAGCCATAAAAGGATTGCCATGGGTGAAGCAAAACTGATGAGGATCCAGGATGCATCTCTACCAAAGACCAAAACACAAGTGAGATCATTCCTAGGATCCAAGCTACTACCAAAAGTTTATGAACAACACAAACCTTGCATTCCCTTTGGTTGACTTAGGGAAGAAAAGATGACAGAACAAAATGGAGTGGAAGGAATCTCAACAAAAAAAAGTAGTTAGTAGACTGAAGCCAGCTTTAGGAAATGCACTGATACTACAAGATTTCAATAAAGCTTTCATTGTGAGGATGGATGCAATGAATGAGGATCTAGGAGGCACACTACTGCAAGAGTTTGCTGATGGCATATTTCCAATTGCTTATGCAAGTGGAAAACCCAGGAAGAACAAATCTAACTTCTGTAAAATTGAAAAGGGACATCTGAAAATAATATTTGTAGTTCAAAGATTCCATTTGTACCTGATGGAGAGATTCTTGATATAGACCTCAAGCCACTTACATAAATTAGCAGATTTTTAGTCATTTGTATTTTCCCTAACATACAGATCTGAAGGTCTTTAAATAGGGATTCAACTTGCGAACACAAGCTGCAATAGCCATTTAACTTACAGACGAGGTTCTTAACTACCGATGGTAGGGGGGAGCCCCGCCCACTTGTTGGTCTGCACTTCACTTTGCTTCTTGCCCTAGGTATCAGAATGAGGGGTGGCTGAGGTGGTCTGGAAATGTAAAGCCCTTCAGGTTTGTATGCTAAGAAAAATACAAATTACTTCAAAAACTTTTTATTTGTTCCTACACAAATACAAACCTTTGGTCTTTAAATAGGAGACTTGCACATTGGAGGGTGGAGTCTGGGTAAATCTCTGAACTGACTGGTAGTTCCTCCCACCCGGGAATACCTTCCTGGTCTCGAAGAGCTGAGGAAGAATCCTGCACCTCTAGCTTGTTGAACATATGGGATCTTACAACTGCTAGACTTCTAGGCATGAAGTAATGAGTTTGCATCACTATTGCAATAAAGGCTTGGATGAACCCATTGTGTCGGAGTTAATAAAACTGATAATAAGAACCAACAGGTTTATTTCATTGTCAGTTGCTCTTTCCTCTTGTCTAGAGAGAGGGGAGACATGCATCTAACCATCCACAAAAGATGAAAGACAGGGTGCACCCATCATACAGACTCACCTGCATGACTGGCCAGTCCAGCATGTGATGGCTTGCCACCTGCCTTTCTGCCCTGTGAGAGAGAGAAAGGTAAAAGAGAAAAGGGTGGAAACCAGTCACTCAAATAGATTCTCTCCTGCTTACCAATCACCTTAAACGAGATGCTATGTGTTCCCTTAGGGGAGCTGGATGAACTACATGATTTGTTGAGCAGCCACCACAGGACCTGAGGAAAATGTGTCCAAGGACTTGTGGACAACGTCCCGAAGGTAGAATGATGTGAATGTGGTCCGGCATGATTACACCCTGCTTGTAATACCAGTTGACCTGTTGAACCAACAGCTTCTTCTGGAATGTGAGAGATGGGATGATGCCCCTAACCTTGTGAGCTCTCGCCCAGACCATGCTCCCGTCTACCCACTTGATCGTCTCATGAAGCCAGAAAGAGATTGCATTCTTGGACACCTCTTTCCTGGTTGAGCTGGTGTTAATGAATAGGTGTCGACACTCAGGCCTGAGATGCCGAGTTCTCTTAAGGTAGTACTAAAGCACACTAACTGGACAAAGTGGTATCTCGTCCTAATCACACCTACAAAGTCCCCTAAGGAGGGAATCAAAAAGGATTCGAATCTGGCATCAAAGACCAACAGATTCTGAGTCTTCGCCATGAATTCTGGGACAAACTCGAGCATAAAAGATCTCCATCCCCTTGAATGCTTAACATCGAAGGAAAGGCCATGAAGCTCACTTAATCTCTTTGCTGTGCGGTGGGAAAAGCCGCTCGCTCTCAGGAGATGCTGGATAGTCTCCAGGTGTGATATCTTTCTACGTGTGGCTGGCACAGCAGGTTGTGCCAAGGTAAGGATCTCTCTCAGTACCTCAGATAACAGAGCTAGCAGGTCTGGATACAACTCTGTGTGTGGCCACTTGGGAGACACCAGAGTCAGCTTGAGATTCGGAGTGATCATGACCCTGTTGAACACTTGAGGAATCAGACATAACAGAGGGAAGGCATATGCCTCTAGGTTGTCTCATGGGTGTTGGAATGTGACTTCCATCACTGCCCATGGGTCTGATACAATTGAGCAAAGTACCTTTAACTCCCTGTTGTACCAGGCTGCAAAAAGATCTGTCATTGAGAGGTCCCAAAGACCGAATAACCTCTCTGGAGCGTCTTGGTGTAGGGACCACTTTGTCTTTGTCACCTGACTATGGCAACTAAGCTTGTCTGCCACAACGCTCCAGAACCCTGGAATGTATCTGGCTGACAGCTCCACTGAGTGAGCTACAGCCAACTTGTGCACCTGTGCCACCACCTCGCATAGCTGAAAGGAAACTAGCTCTCCCTGCTTGTTGACATATGCCACTACAGCGGTGTTGCTGCTTATCAACACTATGGAGTGCCCTATCACTTGGCCTGAAACTCTTGGAGATCTAAAAAAGCTGCCTTGAGTTCCAGATATTGATGTGGGGGTGCCTGACATTCTGGTCCCACACACTTGACACTAGCAACCCCTCCAGGTGTGTGCCCTATCCCTCGGTTTATGTGTCCGAAAACAGAAGTATCTTGGGGGGGAGTGCCTAACAGCTCTCCTATTAAGAGGTTCCTGTTGTCAACCACCAAAGTAGATCTTTCCTTACCTCCTTCGAGAAAGGAATTGGAAAGAAAGGAGGGTCCTTCGCTGGGGACCAAAACTCATTCATCCTCCACTGAAGGGAGTGAAGGTGAAGCCACACACAAGGGACCAGCTTCTCCAAGGACGACAGGTGACCGAGAATGACTTGCCACTGTCAAACAGGTTGTTCCTGTTGCAACAGAAAACTCTGCACTGCCTCCCTGAACCTGTTGATACATGAGTCTGGAGGGAAGATTCTTGCCGCTGCCTTATCTATCAGTATGCCCAGATACTTTACCCTAAGCTTGGGTGTGAGATCTGACTTCTTGAAATTGATTACCATTCCCAGATCATGACAAAATTCGAAAAGACGACCTGTCTCAAAGCAATGGCAAGGAGCTCACCAGAACCAGCCAATCCTCCTAGTACCTCAACAGATGTATCCCATGCTAATGGGCCCAAGCTGAGACTAGTGTGTACATGCGAGTGAACACTTGAGGAGCAGTTGAGAGTCCAGAACAAAGTGCCCTGAATTGGAGCACTGTCTACCTGAGGGTAAAGTGGAGGTACTTGCGAGAAGACAGATAGATGGATATTTGGAAATACACATCCTTTAAGTCCACCAAAAACATGAAGTTGCCCTCTCTGATGGAACTGGGTCTGGCGAACAAACCAATTCAGAGGAGAGAAGTCAATAACTGGTCTCCAGCTGCCTGTCACCTTCTCCAGGAACAAATGGCTGTAAAACCATGGAGACCAGTCTTTCATGACTTCTACAGTGCCTTTTGTGAGCTTCACATTCACCTCTTCCCAGAGGGTGAGGTTCTTCTATGAGCCAGGAACATACTTCTGGAAGCAGACCGGATCAAGGGTTAGGAGTGGCGAAGACTTGAAGGGTAGTAGATATTCGATCCAAAGGACATCCATTACCCAGGCCTCTGCTCTGTATCACTGCCATGTTGCCCAATGGCTTGACAGGCAGCCCCACCATCAGCAGCAAGTGGGAAGGAACACCACCCCTAGTGTCCTCTACCCTTCTTGCCCTTGCCCCCATTCTTGACATGGAAGGGGGGCTGAAAGAAGACTGGGTACCTCTATGAGGGGCTGAGGAAGTCTGGGACTTCCTCTGACCCAATGAGGAAGGGCCAGCCTGACCTGGAGTCAGGCTGCAGTGCCACACAAAGTCCAGGAGGTTTTTGTCACTGGCTGATGAACAAGCTTGTCATTGTTTTTGACGCATAACCTGTCCACTAAGGCCTCTACTTCTCCTCTAGAAAGAGGGAGGTAGAACCCAGTACTGGTCCATGTCTTAGTGCCAATGCTGACTCAGACACGGTGAACCTGGAGATTAGAGACAACATCATGTCTCACCTCTTTAGAATGAGGTTCGCTCACAGGTTTGCCATCTGGTGGGCTAGGTAGGTGATGGTCATACCCCCAGACAACATCAGTCTCCGAAAAGTGGCATCTTCGTTCCAACGTACGGAAACCCGAAGAAGTGATCTTGGCCTCTGACAGTGACTACAGATCAACCCAAGAGACTGTCTGGAATGCTGCCATGGCACCTGATTCCAGTGTCCCTGCCTCTGTTTCTGAGAGAGAGACACCCTCCGCACGAAGGTGATCAAGTGAAAAACCAGGACGCAGATGGATCAGGTCAAGGTCAACCTGTTTGGTCAGCAGTGGGGTCTCTGAGGAAATGTAATATTTCCTCTGGTGAGCTAGAGGTGGAAGAAGTGTCTTGCATAAGCAGCTAGATCTAAGTGAGTTCTCCTGCCTAGAAACTAGAGAATTCACCTGGTCCAGGACCCCTTCAGCAAGGTCTCGACCAAGACAAGCCCATTGAAACCCCAGTTTCCTTCTGGGATCCCCAAAAGGACTCGATGGCTAATGAATGGTCTGTAGGAAAAGCCAGAGTCTCTTCCTTGAGATCGTTATACTGCTGTATCAGGCTAATAATCTCCACAAAGTTCCTCTGTAATTCAGGAGTGTCCGAGTCCTGGGGCATAAGATGGTTCTGGTCCCGAGCCCAAGGCCTGTCTGGTTTCCAGAAAACCACAAGGAGGTGGAGGTGACAGGTGAGGGATCATGAGCACCCTTGCCCAGCCTGCCAGAGACCAGAGTCTTGACAGGTGATCAAGGCTGTGGGTGGTCGTCTACCCTGGTGATGATGTCTGCACGGGTCAGGAAGGGTGGTCCTGCTCATGTGAATGTGAGTGAGGGCTGTCCCATGAGCATGCTCCAGTTTTCTGAGAAGCTAGAGCTTCCACAGGTGAAGAAAAGTGAACAGGGGACCTCCTCTTGCATTGCTCAGGTGAAGGTGACCGGGCTGGACGAGACAGGCCACCATCCTGAGACCCCTGGGCCACTCTCTTTGAAGAGTCAGACGGAGGTGAGGGAGTGCCTGCATGCTCGTTGCTCACCTTCTTTTGCTGGGCCGTGCTGGCAGCTGGATCTGGGTAGGAGAGCTATGGAGACTGGTACAGGTGAACAGGGGGTCCGGAGAACCCCCCGGCAGCAGTTGCTCCCATGTGCTTGCAACAGGAGCACAGGGTCTCAAGGAACCACTAGTGACAGACCTGGCAGCCCTCTCTGTGTGAGAGGGCTGTCCGCTGGAAGCTCTACAAGGTTTCTTGTGGGTGGGTGAGGCAGCCTTCTTCTTCCACTTGCTAGCTTGGAGGAAGAAGGGGAGGAGGTAATAACGGCACTTGACAGTGAAGATGAAGACAAAGACAATGACAGTGACTTCCTTCTCCTCTTCTTTGACTTCTTATTGCCGGGGTTGGCTTTAGACAGTGGAGTGTGTGGAGGAGGATGTCACCAAGTGATGATGTTGATGGCAAAACCTGAGGACACATCACTGAAGGGATGTGCAGCAATACTACAGCTGTAGTGGTTGCCCTCAAGCTGGTGGATACTATAACCATAGAAGTAGTCATGGTTATGGAATTATGGAAGCAGCAATAATGGGAGGGACTTGTACAGCTTTCAAGTGATGGATTAGACCATACACAATCAGCTCTCCTGAGACATCTAGGGAGGGTCACAACTCCTTGAGTGTCTCGGGCTCCATAGCACCTGCAACAAAGGTTGGGTTAGAGGAGACAGTCTCACCCCACCCCGAGAAGGAGCGTCCTCCCAAGGACAACTCCCCCTCCGAGTAAAGTGAAACTGCCAGAGAGGAATTGGGCTGGTCATATTCCCCCCTTCTGTGGCTGTCCACCAAGGCTGGCATTACAATACGGTACGGTGTGGTACAGTTGATATTTAGTCTATATGTACGGTACAGAATTATGGTACAATAGTTTTACTAAAGTGCTATACTGTATGATTCAGGTACAGAAAAAATAGGCAAAATTCCATACTGTACTGTACCTTAGGCTTGGATATATCACTAAGCAATTATTAATGCATATTTGGCTGCTTCAGCGACTGCACAAGTAGATCACTAAGGTAGTTAACATTTCAGTGTGTAACATCCATGCATATGTGTGTGTGTATGTTTGGAAGTCCTTAATCAACATGTGTATGTCTGTGTGTAATTCTTGAAGTGACATGTTACAGACATTTACAGCATCAGCCATATAATCCCATATTGTCCATTCGGGACAACCTTTCTCCACTCTGCTTGATAATGAATGCCCAGTACTGATCATGTTGCATCACGCAAATTATTCATGTATTATATGTTTGAGTGCAGTAGTGCACGGGCTCTACCGAGTGGTGTATGGTGTTGGTGGGTTCAGTACAGTTTCTTCATTGTTATAGGCAAAGCAGGAGCAGGAGCAGTGAAAACTATTCTGATATAGCCAGTTTCTGGAACTTTCTGGTGAGATTTTTTCATCTCTGACATATGCTGAACAATTAGATTTCATTGTTAAAAAGAATAATGCTTTATAGACAGGTTGTAAGCCCACGATTGTTGTATTTACAAAACCAAACAAAGAATCCCTGTGAATTTTATTATTACAAACATTTTGATTTGTAATTTCTCTTTATTTATTTATTTTACTGATGTAGATTGAATTTGCTTATAGGACGATAAAAGTATGGAATTATGGTACATCATTTTTATTTTACTGTATGGTATGGAAAAACAATTGAAGTTACAGTACAAAATTATGGAATGGTATTTTAGCCAGGTATGAAGTGCGGAAAAAAATTCCATACCATACTGTACTACCAGCCTTGCTGTCCACTGATGAAGCAGCAGGAGTTGCAAAAGGGAAACTGCTCCTGTAGGAGCAGCAAGTGGAAGTTTGGCTAGGGGCAAGAAGGAACCAGAGAGAATCTTTGGTGTCACCAGCAGAGTATTGCAATCTGATGACACCAGAGAAACCGTCTTCTCTCTTCTTCTTCTTTCTGGCAAACTTCATCTATTGTTCAGAAGGCTAGACTCAACACTCTGAACAAGGACTTGATTAATTGCAGTCATGCCTACAACATGACACAAACAAAGTGTGAGGATCAACCGATTCCAGGGTTTGTGTTTGTCCAGGTAATGCTTAAGGGTTATTGGTTTCTTCCCAGGAATAGGTGGTTGTAAATCAGAGGTTTTCATACTTTATTAACCACAAATATAAGCAAGCAAACCAGATAAACAAGAACATGAAAGGCAAATGGCAGTTGGGCAGAGAGTGCAGCAGATGTCTTCACTTAACGGCGGTTGAAAGCAAAGTGGAGTGCAGACCAATGAGTTGGCAGAGTTGGCGGGGCTTCCCTCTACTGTTGGTAGTTAACAACCTTGTCTGAAAGTTAAACGGCCATTCCAGCTCACATTCGCAAGCGAAATTCCTATTGAAAGACCTTTTAGTCTGTATTTGTGTAGAAACAATTCAATATTGCAATACAGAAGTCCAAGTATCATGAGAAGGGGTCCTAGTACTCCAAAGTACAAGTTTCAAGTGAAACATTCCAGGAATGCTCAATGTTGGTGGAAGTTGCCTCAGCAACTAAGCTGGGAAAAGATTTATAAGATTTTTCTCAAGTAGAGAAGTTTTGTCAAAGTATGAATTCTATACAGAGCTTTTATTTGTGCAGTTCCCCCTGTTATCATTTCTGTTACATTTTTCAAGAATAAGTGAGAACTTTTTTATTTTGGAACTTTGGTTAAATATGTTAACTTTGTATAGATGCTTATTATTGGTGACATACAGTAATTGTTTAGCAAGATGTTAGTGAAATTTGTGCATGTTTAATTTGTTTAAAAGTATGTCAATTATAATTTTCTTAAAAGTTTGGCATAATGGTTGTTTGAGAGATTTCCAGGTTGTCTGAGCTGACCAAGTCATGTAATGTTTTACTCTCCATGGCTGTGTGCACATGTACGTGTGTGCCAGAACTTTTGAGAGCTAGTGATGATCATGTAAGACAGGGTGAGGCAAGACTCAAGTTTTGAGTATGTATCATTTTTTAATTTCAGGGTTCCTTTCCATCATTTATATAGCTGAGATTCTTCATGCAGATGATTTCTTGTTCCTATTGTTCCATGTGAATTCAGTTCAACCTAAACATTTTAGTGTTCTGTTCTGTGAAAAGAGCCATTCAAATGACAATTCCTGACTACCACTACAAGTACAATCAACCTGACGTTTTCAATACTTTGTGTGACATGTCATTGCACAAATGTTAAAAATGAACCTTATATTTTAGATTTTTATGGTGTTATAATCACCCTGGTATAAATCCCTTGGCCTCTGCCACTTGAGAAACCTGCAACACTCATAGTGTGACATGAAGAAAGGCCACAAACAGAGCATGGAAGGGCAGACATTCACAGATGTTACAATACTGATTGTTGCTAGTTATGAAATTTCATGGTTTACTGAGTTTAGAAGTGTTTGCAATAGTAGCAAGTTGAGAGTAAACATGAACAAAATTCAAGTTATATGAGTAAATGGGTTCCAGGAAGGCAGAGTGGTGAATGTCAGTATGATGATAAAAGAATGAAAGCATTAGATTCTTTTAAATATTTAGAGGTAAAGATTTAAGATGCTGGTAGGGCTAAAGAAGAAATGAGTCACAGAATAGGCGAAGCAAGAAAAGCAGCAGGATATATTATAAACTTGGGAGGAAGCTAGGAGTGCCTATGGAAGCCAAGGTTGGAATGTTTGAAGGGGCTTTTGAACTTATTCTCTTCTTTGAATATGAATATGGATGTTGAATGCAAATATAGGACAGAGGGTAGAAACTTTACAGATAAATTATTTATGTACCATAGGTGGTAAAGGAAAAACTGAAAGGGTGAGAAATTTAGAAATACATAGAAGCAGTTGTAAAACGGTTAGTGTAAGATGGATCAGGGTGTTTTGAGATGGTGTGGTCATGTGGAATGAATGGGGTGTGCCAGGTTGATGAAAAGATTTTACAAATAGGAAGTATTTGGAGGAAGGTGGGAAAAACCTAGATAAGCATGGACAGATGGACTTAAAGAGTTATAAGGGAGGAGGAGCCTTAATATCCAAGATGTGAGAGTGCAAGCAAGTGTGTGTCTTTTGTTTTTTCATGAGCCATGCCTTGTAATGTTTAGTCATGCCGATTCATCTTAATAAATAATTTGGTAAAGCCCTTGTAACTGGGCTTCTTAACTTTGGAGTGAGAGAGTAGCTTTCTCTGCTCAGCTAGACAGTAAATTCCCCTTGCTATTGTGCCTATTGTCTGCCACCTTTCCAGGCACTCCCCTAAAAATTCTTGCCTTTGTAATTCCTTCTTGTGTCTCCAATTTGTTTTTATGGCTGGTTCACTCCTTTTCAGAATATACTGACAAGGACTGGAAAAAACTAGCCCCAAACCAGTTACAGTGACCAGATGAGGTCAAGGCTGGCCAGGAGATAAGAGACGGCCCAGACACCTCGTCAAGAGCAGAGACTCTCTTCCCCCTTGGTGCCACGAACCCCTTGTGAACTCAGTCACATTACTCCACTCCTACTGCAGTAGAAGAATCCCACTATGACTGGAAGTCAACCTTGCTTTCATGCTACGAAGGCACACTATAAGTCAACCAGATATGTGTCCGATAGATGGGGGTCCAGCCAGCCTATTTTCTGTGATTCTCGATTCTCTTGCTGAAGTTCTCTTGACTAATTTCCTATGTCTGGCAATTTTAGTGATTTACGCCTTTGTTCTGAATTCCTTAATCAGTTAAAATCCCTCCTTAAGCCTTCAGCCTTATAGAAAATTAATTCATTAGGCTGTGCATAATTGACATTAGAGTGGCCATGTATTGTTTTCTCTCAATTGCAGAGAGGAGTTCAAAGTCTTGTGTGTTGCATATTCTACTGTTTTCGATCAAGAGCTTGTAAGAGACCCATCGCACCGATCGCGGTCTCTTTCGAGCACACGTGTGTGTTCGTCATCCATTGGAGAGGACAAGACAAAAACAAGAGCATCCCATTTTCTCTCTCTCAAGGAATGCAACTTCTACCATACAATATTTCTGTCTGTTTCTCCCTAACCATTGTTGTCTCGATTCATGTACAATCATCACTACTTGCATTGCCATGCAAGCATTCTAATCACGTACTCTTAATGTTCCACTGAATCTTCTGTATCGAACTGTATGTAATTTTCTGTTTGTGAAGACGCCAAACGTCTCGCCATTTCACATATATTATGCTACTGCACTGTATTCATTAATCTGTCTCGAATCTCATGCAGTCGGCCATATGTGGAACTTCCTGGCCTTTCCATTGATATATGTTTTATCACTGTAGGTTTATTATGTCTCTCACAATCGCCATCTGTTCGTCTGCCGACAAACACAGATGTCCGAAACATTACTTCTGTTTTGCCCCGTCTGTGTGTAGATGCTACTTTGCGGCTCGCACCAGCCAATAACAACTTGGAAGATTCTGTACATTCATTCAGTAAGGAACCACCAATAAGCCAGTCAACACCCAGCCAGTATGTCACTTAATCCCGTCCTTACAAGCTCTGTTCTACATGAAGAATCCCACAGTTATTCGTGGAAGTTAATTAATTACTGATATACTGTGCCACTAATCTATCCACTCCATTGATTTAACTGTAACTGAAAATATATGTATTAATTAAGGCACTGGGTTTTAATCTGTTTCCCCAGTGAGTGGGGAAAGTCCCCGCTCAACGCGTTCTCTATAATGAACATCCCGTTTTCTGCGGTGCCTTCACATTCGACCTGGGGTCGACCGAACACATAATATTATTACTATTATTGTGAATTGTATATTTTATTGTCTGTTCAAGTGACCATGCATTATGTACATGTAACGGAGTATTTTTGTAACACATCAGACATTATTAATCATTATGTTTTCTGTGTACCTGTACTGTTGTTGAAGAGAAATAGTTTGACCTCAGGTCACCTGTAAATATTTGTACCCGTGGTCTCTACAAAGTACGCAGACGTCCGCACGCCACTTTATAAGCGGATCGCTTCACCAATAAACGACAGATTCTTTAGCAAAAAGTGGGTTGCTACACACCAACATTAGTATCAAAATCACCCCCTGTTAGGAACAATCGTTTGCCGATTGTTCCCTTAGTGGGTTGTTGCCTCCTTTTGTTTTTTTTGTTTTTCTTTCTGGCGAGCTGACGTCTGTTGAATGGCGTCAGTCTTCGTCAGTCAGGTTCGTAGCAGCAACGAGCCAGGTTCTGGAGGGCAGAACGACCGATGGTCCAGGGCAGCAGCGAGTCAGTTGGGGTAGCAGCAGCAGGTATTAGTAGCTGCGAGTCAGGTCCTGGCAGCTGAGCAGCGGAGAGTTTCTTGAGGACGAGATGGTTGCCGTGTCGGCTCTGTCATGGTCGTCGTCATCAGGAGGACGCCAGACGCAGAGATGGAGGACGAGATGTTTGCCGTGTCGGCTCTGTCGTGGTCGTTGGTACTGGAGGAGGACGTCAGCACTGTGCTTGAGGATGAGATGGTTGTCGTTTCGACTCTGTCGGAGTTGTCCTGCAGTGTTCCTGTCAAGCAGCTTGGGGCTGTTTCGACGGCTCTATTGAGTTCGTCTGCTAATACCGTTTCCTTGTGCTGCTTCATTTTGTATATATTATTTGTTATTTATGCTGCTCTTTTTGTTATACCGCCTTGGTATTATATTATTTATACTGCTTGAGTGTTGTTCATGTTACTTGATTATTAATTATGTTGTAAGCTACGCTAGCATATTATTTATGCTACCTGTTGTTTATTCGTGATGTTTGTTGAACTGCCCATGTCTATGTTTTTGATAATTTTTTTTAATGTTCATTTATGTACTGACTCTATTTTCTTTTCTTTTGGTTTTGATTGTTGCTGCTGTTGTTAAGTGATTAATTCATTTTTGTAACTGTACATTATGTATATAACTAACTTGTAATAAACTAATATTAAGGTAACCTTTTTGTATTTGTTCTGCTCCTCCCTCCTTTGTTTGTCACCTCTCGTCAGTCATCACAGCCCAATTGCTTGTTTTTCTGTAAAGAACCTGTAGATCTCGAGAGGCGAGATCAATATATGGGCGACCTTAGGCCAGGGTTGGTTCTGTTTTGGCTGGCGGGGTGTGGCAGCATCGGAGGAGAGTATTTTTGTAAAAAAAAAAATTTTATTGTAATTTTTTTGTTTTTGTTAGGTGGGGAGGTGTTAGGAACAATCGTTTGCCGATTGTTCCCTTAGTGGGTTGTTGCCTCCTTTTGTGTTTTTTGTTTTTCTTTCTGGCGAGCTGACGTCTGTTGAATGGCGTCAGTCTTCGTCAGTCAGGTTCAAAGGAGCAACGAGCCAGGTTCTGGAGGGGCAGAACGACCACATGGTCCAGGGCAGCAGCGAGTCAGTTGGGGTAGCAGCAGCAGGTATTAGTAGCTGCGAAGTCAGGTCCTGGCAGCTGAGCAGCGGAGAGTTTCTTGAGGACGAGATGGTTGCCGTGTCGGCTCTGTCATGGTCGCCGTAATGGAGGAGGACGTCAGTACGCTTCTTGGAGGACCCCATGGTTGCCGTGTCGGCTCTGTCGTGGTCGCCGGTACTGAGGAGGACGCGTCAGCACTGTGCTTGAGGACGAGTTGGTTGTCGTTTCGACTCTGTCAGAGTTGTCCTGCAGTGTTCCAAGCACAGCTTGGGCTGTTTCGAACTCTATTGAGTAAACTGCTAATACCGTTTCCCTCATGCGCTGCTTCATTTTGTATATATTATTTGTTATTTATGCTGCTCTTTTGTTATACCGCCTTGGTATTATATTATTTATACTGCTTGAGTGTTGTTCATGTTACTTGATTATTAATTATGTTGTAAGCTACGCTAGCATATTATTTATGCTACCTGTTGTTTATTCGTGATGTTTGTTGAACTGCCCATGTCTATGTTTTTGATAATTTTTTTTAATGTTCATTTATGTACTGACTCTATTTTATTTTCCTTTGGTTTTGATTGTTGCTGCTATTGTTAAGTGATTAATTCATTTTCGTAATGCTAATTTTAAATTGAACCTTGACTCAACTGTACATTATGTATATAACTAACTTGTAATAAACTAATATTAAGGTAACCTTTTTTGCATTTGTTCTGCTCCTCCCTCCTTTGTTTGTCACCTCTCGTCAGTCATCACAGCCCAATTGCTTGTTTTCTGTAAAGAACCTGTAGATCTCGAGGCGAATCGTACTCCCCCTCACCACACAACTGAAAAACAAGGCAGCAGCACACTGCCAACTACAGGAGGAAAGCAAAGTCAGAAGAGCTGTTTTCGTGGCTCAAAACTGCCAAATGGTACATTGACACCGTAAACCTAAAACCACACAATATAACCAAAGACAGGTCACGGGCCCTAGCAGTCATAATCCATCGCCTAAGGCTAGGATACCTGTGCACATGGCAAAGAATAGTAGACAATCCTCAACCATGCAAGTATGTGAAACAATCCCAGAAGAACCCCTGGAACACTACCTTCTTGACTGTACAGAAACAGAACAGCTAAGAACAAGTTATGAAGGTGATGAAAGAACAGCTACCCAAATAACAAAGCACATACTGACAAACATCCATGAATTTGCAGGCTTCCTATGCTCCTACCCACCACCACGGTAACTCTAAAGAATCCATACCTTTAACCACCCACTCTCCTTCCCAATTCTTAAATCAGACACAACAGACCTGACCTTTTTAGACAACAAATCAAAAGCCATACCATTCATCTCTAGATGCTGACTCTTTTAGAAATCACTCCCTCCCTACCATTCCATCCATCACAATCAACACCCAACAAATACACAAAACACATACACACACAAAGAATTAGGACCGGACAAGGAATATGGCTTTAGATCACCACGAACTAGCATACTAGCTACCTGCGCCTACTACTCAATTCTTCTTTTTTTTCCATCTGTTGGCCTCTCCACTAGCCAACACTCACTGCTATCATACTTTTATCCTCATCTGATGGGTACCTTAGGGTTCAAAGAGGTTGCAACCTTGCCTGTTAAATCTTTTCATTTCAAAATTCACCCCCACCAAAATCACTTTCATGTATCATAATAAAGTTTTCATTAACCTACCCATCTCACAGACTCATCATCAACATAGAGTTACGGGCTGCTCTAGGAGCAAGAGCCCGTGCTGGCACAAGGCCAGCTAAATCTAAAACAACAACAACAACCAATAAACTTTACGGGCTGCTCTAGGAGCAAGAGCCCATGCTGGCACAAGGCCAGCTAAATCTAAAACAACAACAACCAATAAACTTTTCGGGCTGCTCTCAGAGCAAGAGCCCATGCTGGCACAAGGCCAGCTAAATCTGAAACAACAACCAATAAACTGGCAGAGCTTGTCTTCCTGCTCATTATTTCGCACCTCTCTCACAAGCGTGTTTGCTTTTTCTCTTGTTGTTTGTTGAAAGTGGAGGGTTTGATGCGCACATGATAAAACAGGTGAGTCCCTTGTTAAGCCACCGCTAACCATAACATTTGGCGACTTTGTCAGGATTTTCTGCAAGAATTCTGGCAATTAGTGCAACGAATCATTGTTAGCTGGACTTGCTGAAGTGAGACGAATCTTTTAACATAAAATTTCTTCTCATTTTTGGGCAAATTACTTGGAAGTGTGTATACAGCCATAAGTAATTTTCTTTATCAAAAATAGTGTACTTACGTTCATAATTCATGAATAGGAATGCACAAATTCCCATCAGGACTTTAATTCTAGCGTTGACAGCGAAGAAAAATTCTCACAAAGAAATCCCTCTTCATGCCAGTCAAAACGTTTGGAGCAAATTCTTTGCAAGGGCACTTGCTTTGCTAGGTTGCATGTTTGTGATTTTCTAGTTAGGGCTCTTTAACTTGCATGTTCTGCAACATTTGCATGTCATTTAGACTTGCTAGGGTATGCTAGGCTAATTCTTTTGTGAAGCTTAGTACACTTTCAAAGCTATGGGAGTGCAGAGTAGAAATTTGGTAGGAGAAACTGCAATTTCCTGAGTTGGCTACAGGCAGTTGCCAGCAGACCCTCTCCTCTGCTTAGGCCCCGCCCCGACACATACCTTCATACCTCCATCTGCCCTTCTTGCCCGAAGATTAAAAGATCATGCTTCAAAGTTCCTAGTCTCGTAGAGTTATTGTATGTGTTTTTCAGTGTCATTTTTAACTTCTAAATATGTTTGTGCATCATTCATTCAAAAAAGATTCGTGTATTTCATTCTGCCTTCATAAACAGAGAGAGAGAGAGAGAGTTTGTGTGTTCGTACGTATGTTTGTGTGTATCAGGCATCTGACAGCCAGCCTTCAACCGTTCACTCAGCTGTGCAAACATCTCGCTTGCGATCCTGAACTATCAAACACCATTTCGTGTTTGTCTGTCACTGTAGCACGAGACTTGTAATTCATTCAAATCAAGTGTTTCTTCACGTCAGTTGTAGTCTCAAGGTCTTTCTTGTTTTGTTTTAAATCATTGTCACTGCAAAGGAAATCTCTTTTAACTTTCTTTTAACTATTAATTCGCAAGAGAAATACCACAAGCTTTTATTAGCTCCCAGCTGGTTTTTTAACTTATAAAACGCAGGGGTTTTCTTATCCCATGGAGGTGGCACAGAAATGATTAAATTATTAAATCTTACCTGGGACCACGAGTCGTCTCTTAATTAATTCCACGCTATGTTTCCCTTATTCCAATCGAGAGGAAACTTTTATTTTTATATGACTTCCCTTCCTTACTAAATAACGCGCCATATCTCCTTAATCAAAGTGCTGGGAATCATGTTTTATTAATTTTGCTATATCATTTGCCCCAGTGCAAGCTCTCTACACAAATATCAGTATTGATTTATGCATCACAGCCTTTGTCAGGGGAATATAATTTCTTAGAGCAAACAAACCTATTTTAAATACTAGGCCATCATATTCTATATATATACATATTTATATATATCATATATATATATATATATATATATATATATATATATATATATATATATATATATATATATATATATATATATATATATATATATATATATATATATATATATATATTCTATATATAAGATATATGAAGGCATACAGCAGGGTCCACAAAACACATAAAAAGGCCATAATTTATTTATACGAGACGTTTTGCACATGAACTATGTGCATCTTCAATCTGCAAATATAACAAATTTCGTTAAAATTTACAAAAAACTATTTTAAAAGATAAAGTTAAAAGGAAAAAAAAATATTTACAAAAATTAAAATTAATAAAACTTGAAACGTATACAGTAAAAAGAAACCAGTGCTGAACAAACCATTCAAAGGAGAAGGAGAAGAACGAATGACCAAGACCTGACCCCACCCTACGACTTCAGTTATGCTAGATAAAGAGGAGAAGCGGAAACGTTAGAGTTCAAAGACGGAACAAGCCGTTTGATGTATAAGGACTCAAGGGTGGTTAGGTAATCACTATGGCTTGTTCCACCAATAATAGAAAAATGTTTTTTATTTATTTCGATTTTACATATGGAGGCATGGTTCTTTATATTAGAAAATTCTGGTTTACTCAGTTTCTGACCGTTCTAAAACTGTATCCCACATGGCTACAATATCTCACCTGCAGTAACCTGCTACGGCAAGATCCAACATAGATACCGGGACATCCCGGGCACTTGAATTTATAAACAATGTTAGATCTCATGAAGGTCTGCAGTTTGTCCTTGTAGCCAAAGAATTCACCGATCTTGAGTGGATTGATTGGGATAAAATTGTATCTTAAGGCAGCCAAATTCCTGTTCAATTATTTGTTTAAGTTTGTTAAAATTTTTTGGCAAAATAAACCTTTTGCATACTAACTTTCTTTAAGACATTACAAACCTGATGGATAAGAGAAGTGTTGATGACAGTGGTCTGTTAATGACTTTAAAACCAAATTTTCAGGAGAGTTCTGGACCAAAAATTTGACAACATCAAAATATAAACTTTAATATGAAAAGAGACCAACTCGAAGAATAACGAAGATATCAAGAAACAAAGTGTATATGGAATTTAGTTTAAAGTTCTTAAAACATGAACTATAGAACTTGTTAGTTCAAGTTTTAAGAACTTTATGTTTTTTCCATGTACACAGTTTATAGGGTTCTTCTTATTCTTCGAGTTGATATCTTTTTCATAAAGAGATTTTATTTTTACTTTCTTTTTCCATGGTAACTTTAAATTTTGATTTGGTTTTTAATATGGTCCAGAAACATCTCTCCATGTCACAACACTTCCTAATCCATCAAATCTTATAATATCTTAAAGAAAACATATTTATGCAACAATCCCAGTTTTTTGACAACAAGTTTTCAAAAGCCAAAAAATATTAACAAATAATTGAACAGGCAATTTGGCTGCCTTAAGAAAAGAGCTGACCATTAAATCCAAAAGATTGAGTGTATTCTTTGGCTACAAGGACAAACTGCAGACCTTCATGAGATCTAACATTGTTTATAAATTCAAGTGCCCGGGATGTCCCGGTATCTATGTTGGATCTTGCCGTAGGTTACTGCAGGTGAGATATTGTAGCCATGTGGGATACAGTTTTAGAACGGGTCAGAAATTGAGTAAACCAGAATTTTCAAATATAAAGAACCATACTTCCATACGTAAAATCGAAATAAATAAAAAAAACATTTTTTCTGTTATTGGTGGAACAAACCATAGTGATTACCTAACCACCCTTGAGTCCTTATACATCAAACGGCTTGTTTCGTCTTTGAACCCTAACGTTTCCGCTTCTCCTCTTTATCTAGCATAACCGAAGTCGTAGGGTGGGGTCAGGTCTTGGTCATTCGGTCTTCTCCTTCTCCTTTGAATAGTTTGTTCAGCACTGGTTTCTTTTTACTGTATACATTTTAAGTTTTATTAATTTTAATTTTTGTAAATATTTTTTTTCCTTTTAACTTTATCTTTTAAAATAGTTTTTTTGTAAATTTTAACGAAATTTGTTATATTTGCAGATTGAAGATGCACATAGTACATGTGCGAAACGTCTCGTATAAATAAATTATGGCCTTTTTTTATGTGTTTTGTGGACCCCACTGTATGCCTTTATATATACATATATATATATACATATATATATCACAGTTGTGAAATTTACAAACTTATTAACCTAAACTCTGCACCTGAGTGCTAATCCATTTTATGTATTATATACTATTATTCCAGTCCCAGTTTGTTGTAAATGTTACAAACATATTAATCTCTTTTAACAAATAGCACCTGTGTGTTGGCTAATCCATTTCACCTCATGTGTGTTATTAACATCCGTTCTTCGTGAACAAGCCCTGTTTGTTGTAACTGTCAATGTTCAGTGAACCAATCTGCATATTTTGTGCCTTTGAAAACTTTGTGTTTTTATACAGCCTTGCACTGTGTGTTGGCTAACCTTCAGTTCTTCAGAACTCACCCACAACCGCATGTAAATCTTGTAGTGTGTCGTATCTCCATTCATCGGAATTCATAACCTCTGTTCTTTGTAACCAGTCCGTCTGTTGCACGTGATCTAATGTTCTTGAACAAGCCATTTTGTGCCACATTGAAAATCTTTATGTTTTCCATTCACCTCAAGTGTCACTTATTCCTTTGGTCATTCCATTCAGTTCACAAGGTACACTGCCATTCAGAGTCCCCTCAGAGGGGCTCCCCCATTTACCAGTGGCGCCTCCCACAGCCCACTTCCTTATTTTGCATATGCTTTGACCAGTTCAGAGTGCCATTTCATTTTCCATGCAATTGCTTGTGTGCTCATCCTAAAATTCAAGCACTTCTAGGGGAGATCAGACCCTGCTTTAAGCATCAGTAACATGTATACCGAGAAGTGCAAAATCTTCATGGAGATGAGGAAAAGTATGGGGGCTGAAAGGAGAACCACTGGCCCAATGGGTCTAAGACCAGGTTGCTGCCGCTAGGAGGGAAAGAGAAGAAAAGGAAGAAAAGCAGTAACAGCATGAACTAGCCTTGGACAAGAGAAAGAAAAGGAGTGACAGCATGAGCTAGCCTTGAAGGAACAGGACCTCGAGCTTGAAAAATCTAAGCAGGACAGTACCATGGTACTGGCCCAACACTGAGCCAACCATCCATTGCTGGCCTCTACTCCTTCCATTATATCAAACATAAGCCACCTCATGCCCACTGGAACAACACAGAGCCAATGGCGTGTCTGGACCAGGTGGAAACCCTCTTCTCAGAGTACAATCTGACTGACACAGAGAAGGCCATGATCCTAGCAAAACATGTGGCCGGAAAGGGACAGGATGCCCTAAATTCCTTGGAAAATGGTGATAAGAGAAACCTTGAGGCGGTCAGGAAGGCCGTAGCAACAGCATATGAGATTACACCTGAGTGTTGGAGACAAAGATGGCGAGGTTTTCCCAAGGAGATCAGCCAAACCTGGTCTGACTGGTCCCTACAAAAAGACCCGAGCCTTGTGACGGTGGATCGACACCTTGGAGTGCACAGAGTTCAATGACTTGCTGAATAGACCCCAGTTTGAGGGCTTCCTCCATTATGCACCTGGCCCCTTGGCCCTACACATTAGTGAGAAACAGCCAAGACTATTCATGGACTGGTGCCACATGGCAGATGCACACAAAATGTACCACCCATCCTCCAGCACCTCAACTAGATGCATAGTTCCTCCTGACCCAATGCCTAGTTGGTTCCAACCAAGAAACAGACCATCTTCAATCCCACCTGTATGTGCTTATTGTAAGACCGTAGGGCATTTGGGAGCCTAGATTACGAGTAAAGCTGAAGGGGGAGCCACGTCAAAGTCACCCTCTATTCAGAACTCCCAGCCTACTCCCACTGTAACCACTCATTGTGCAGATTATAGCTAGATTTATTGCCACACGTGTAAGAAATAAGGGCATTCCGCAAATTTCAGGGATTGCCCTGGGAAGAAAACTGCCACTGTAGTTGCTCTGGCAGCCATTCATTCATCCTCTTTAGGACCCCCAACTGTGGGCCCTATTTTTGTTGCACCCCCCTTCAAGGTCATTACCACACTCAGCAGGTCTCTGCATTTAAAGACACTGACACTGAAGAGAACAAGACTATAACTATTGAAGGCATCGATAATTGGAGGCTGACACTTCAGACTGTCCGATTGAGGGTCACTAGGCCCCACAAAAGTAGGATTTATATGCTTGGAGTAGCCAATAAAATTCCTGGAGGTTATGACCTCCTCCTAGGACAGGACCCTTTTTTCCATCCCTTTCCCAGGCCTTCCCTGGGTCCTGCCCCCTGCAAGTCTCCATCAGGTGCTGATGTTCATTCCAGCCCAGTTGTTGAGCCACAACCAGTGCCTAAACCTGACCAATGGAGTTCTCCAACCAGTCTGGTTGTTGAGCCCATACCAGGGCCAGATTCTGGTTCTTTGTGAAATGTATAACTTTGGACGTCCCACACTCTTGGCCCTGATGCCACTCTCCAAATCCTGTGCCTGTGCCTGCCTTAGAGTCAGTACCAGAGCGCACTGTTGATCTTCCTTCAGGAGATCCCAATCTGGCCACCCTCTCATCCTCCAGCCTGGTCCCGCAACCAGAGTCCGACCAACAGCCAACCCGAAGTTCAGTGGGGTCTTTTCCGGATTCCCCTGACCACAGTCATAGGTCGTCCACCAGCGCGGCCGTGCAACCTATGCCTGAGTTGGTCCTTCCAACCTGTGAACCTCTCACACCTACATCCACCTCTTCTGTTTCATCACAGTTCCCAGAAAACAAGACTTTGGTGGACGACCCTCTTTGAGAAACCCTATTTAAGCTGGTCACTGATATGGAGGCCATTCCACAAAAGCTAGCAGAACTAGTTAGCACCAATGTTGTCCAGTTTGTCACAGCAGCCAAAGCAGTAGCTGGCTCAGTGCCTGTTTTGCCAGTTGAAGCAAAACCCATAGTCCTGGCCCAAGGGCCTTCTTGGTCTAAAGTTCGAAGGAACCCAGAGAAGAAGAGTAGTAGAGGGAGTAGAATGTCCAGGTAGCTAACTGAGCCACTGTTCTATATATAACAGTGCCTTACCTTAATAGAGTGTTCCTGGCACCTTGCTCAGAGAAGGATGCCTAGGTTGTCTCCTTAGCCGGTAGCCTAACCAAGGCATTGCAATTTGTATTGAATAAATTTATTTTCAGTTACCTCAGACTGTTTTCCAGCAGCACAGTTAAGGACATGTCTAGCTCCATGTACAGGTTGCATTCAGTTTAAATAATTTCTTTATTATCATGCTTGTTAAAATATTTTATATCATTGTAACACCACGTCCTAGACATAAGTTCTGATAAACTTAATATTTTCCTTGGAATTGAAAATACCACCTGCACTTTAGCTAGTTATCATTTTGATGGTGCTGCATTAGCTTAGTTCTGTGTGGAATTCAGTTAGCTAATTTGTGACCATGAGTCAACAGTATTGCTAGGTCATTATAAGAAATTTATCCCACAGACAGTACATTTAAATAAATGCAGACACTTTGAGCTTAGCAATAGGAAAGTTAAATTTAAGCATGCCCATGAGACTAACTCTCCTCCAGAAATGAGTGCAGAGTAGCCATGGCATCTATATTCCCATACGTTAATTCTAGTGGCAAAGGCAAGGATTTAGGAGGAGAGTCATTAATTAAGGTAGCAATGGCCCTCTTGTACAGACCTTCCAACCCAAAAGGGTCTGGAATGTCTGTTTAAAGGGGGAGCTGTAATGCTTATTCGTGCCACATCATCTTAATAAATAATTTGATAAAGCCCGTGTAACTGGGCTTCTTAATTTTGGAGGATTTTTTCTCTGCTCAGCTAGACAAGAAATTCCCCTTGTTATTGTACCTATTGTCTGCCACCCTCCCAGCCACTCCCATGAAAATTCTTGTCTTTGTGATTCCTTCCTGTGTCTCCAATTTGTTTTTCTGGCTGGTTCACTCCTTTTCAGATAGTACTGACATGGACTGGAAAAAAATGGCCCCAAACCAGTTACAGTGGCTGGATGATCAAGGCTGGCTGGGAGATGAGAGATGGCCCAGACGTTCCCAGACAGCCCACGAGAGAACACGCCTCATCAAGAGCAGAGACATTCTTCCCCCTTGGTGCCACAAACCCCTTGTGAACTCAATCACATTACTCCATTCCTACTGCAGTAGAAGAATCCCACTATGACTGAAAGTCAAACTTGCTTTCATGCTATGAAGGTGCACTGTAAGTCAAGCAGGTATGTGACTGATAGAGAGGCTCGGCCAGCCTATTTTCTGTGATTCGATTCTCTTGCTGAAGTTCCCTTGTCTTGTAATTTCCTACATCTAGCAATTTTAGTGATTTATGCCTTTGTGTTGAATTCCTTAAGCAGTTATTCATGAATTAAAATCCATCCTTAAGCCTTCAGCCTAATAGAAAATTAATTCATTAGGTTGTGCATAATTGACATTAGAATGACAGTGTATTGTTTTCTCTCAATTGCAGGAGGAGTTCAAAGTCTTGCATGTTGTAATGTTCTGCTGTTTTCAATCAAGAGCCCTGTTCTACATAAAGAATCCTACAGTTATTTGTGGAAGTTAATTAATTACTGATACACTGTGCCATTAATCTATCCACTCCACTGATTTAACTGTAACTGTAAATATATGTATTAAGTCTGGATTGACTTTGGTCAGCAGTGGAGAACTATGTGCTGGCCTGGCAGTGGCACTTCTGCTGCAAGCGCATTTGGGTCTGTCACGATCCAAGCGTATGGGAACAGCATGAGAGAGCATTGAACCGGTCTGCCGAAAGTGCCCAGGTTCCATTGGGGTATGTGCGTGTGTGTGTGTGTGTGTGTGCGATCTCCCATGGGATATTTATGAGAGGAACAGTGACTCTCACAGGGAGACTGCCTCGATCTTGGGTGGCTGTTATGTGTTTTTAGCCTGGTGTAGTGTTTAAAGAAACTGCCACTATGAAGATACATTGTTCATGGCCATAGAAAAGAGTTCGAGTTTCCTCCTGAGGGGACGAATATTTGGGAAGTGGTGTTTTTACTCTTACATACTATATGACATATATTGTGGTCTAGATTAATTATCACCTTATTACTCTGTTTGATGATCAGGGTGTTATTCACTAGTACTGCTTGGTATTGAATTATTATGCTTATTTGTGAAACAGTATTTCCTCTAGTTATGTTTTCCATTGATAGGGGGTGTGAATCACTCCATTTCATGACCGTAGCTTTTGCTGGGTTACTTTTGTTCAATTTGTCAATAAAGTCTAGTTTTGCTTCTCAGTGTTTAATTCCAGTAGGCCTTTGTGTAAAGATAAGTTTAGTGACAGAAGTCGACAAAGGAGAAGGGATTTGCTGACCCAGGGATGAGCCACGGCTACCACAG
>NC_089794.1:2635000-2677500 GCF_040412425.1 Macrobrachium rosenbergii
AAACAGATATAAATGTAAATAAATCAACATAGGCAACTTTGTCAATGTAAATAAAGAGTAGTTTTCATTGCCACTGCAGGCATCAGTAGACTGATGAAACCTGCAGAGACTGGTGAAAGCACACTTGTTAACTGTGTATTCAACAATATCAATTGGATTTAATTTTTATGTGATAAAGTCTAAAGCAACTGACAGATGGCGCCAGCAGTAACTTGTGGAAGCACCCTTGACAATACATTTAGCAAAGGTATTTATGTGGTTTAATCTTCATTTGATAAAGTATGTCAGTCTTTTGTGGTCATATGAGGTCTGCAGTGACTGGTGACAGAAAACTGTTTCTGAAATGTACAGTATATTTGGCAAACAATGAAATACGTATTTGGTTAACATATTAGTGTAATTTTATTTTACTTTGACAGGGAAAGTCAATGTGTTCCTTTAACATAACTTACTTATTCTCGTTCAAGTATGGAGGGGGCATTTGATAATGCTCAAAAATTAAAAGGAACTGATGTGTTGGGTTGTAAAGACATATTAAAGGCTTTTGTTACTTGAAATAACTATGAAGAAATGAAGGAGTTACTGATTCATTGCGTACGAAAACTTGAGAAGTTATGCTTACCACTGAATTATTTCTTAATGAAAATATGCACGACATAGGATGGAATTAGTCAAAAAGTCATAAACTAATATAAGAAGCTTTCACAGAATGGGATAGTATTTTGCCAAAAAAAAAAAAAAAAATTGCGGTTGGTGGTTTTACCCCCTGGCAATGAGATGTTAGGTGACTTGAAATGTAAACAATCCTCTGTCTTCCTTATTCTGATACTTATCATAAAAGCAACATCCCCCAAAACACTCCCCCCGCCCCCGCCTGCTGTCTATTCTATAAGCCTCACAGTCTTCAAAACGCAACACTCTCCTCAGGCAAACATGGCCATCATTCTGAGCTAGGTACTTCGAACCGCCTATCTCATAAGCAAAGCTTTCAGTTGGTAGAAATACAGCCCTGAGGCTACTTACTCTTGGTAGATTGGCTACTTCCCCCGTGTCTCTCTTTCTTGTATCTTACAATAAAACAATCTAGAAGCTACTTACTCTTGGCAGAGTACCCCTGAACTCCACATGAAGCACATTATCTTCCATGAACTCGAGCAGGGCATGGTACAGATATGCCTCCCAGGCCGGCCTGTACATCACCATTCCGGTCATGGCAATAAGCGTGCTCTCAAAGGCTCTCCAGACAGCATTGATGTCTGGAAACTTCTCTGGAAGGTGAGACCAGGTATATAGTACTTGATGTGTCTTCTAAGTTGGTGATTTATGGGGGAAAAGCTGATTTTTAGTAATCAATGTGACTTTTTGGCACAGGATTTTAGGGAAAATGATGCCAGGTCTTTAGTAATTAATGTGACTTATAGGAGGAGGCTGATTGAAAACAAAACGATGGCAGGTCTTTAGTGATTACTGTGACTTTTGAGAGGAGGATTTATAAAGACCATAATGGCATGTCTTTAGCGATTAACATGAATTTTAAGAGGACGATTTTTATGGAAAATGAAACCAGTTCATGGTAAGTAATGCGACCTCTAGGCAGAGAGAGGACTTAAGGAAACAAAAAGATGTCAAGTGTATGGAAATTCATGTGCCTTTTACGGGGATGATTTGTAGTGAAAGTGACGCTAGGTCTTTGGTAATTAATGTGACTCCCAGGACGAAGGTTTAAAAGCAAAAATGGAGGAAAATTATTTTGGATCCTCGATAAGTAAACGAACTCCCAGGCGGAGGGTTTATATGAAAAATGGCACAGGGTCTTTGGTGATTACTGTAACTTGCAGGGGTAGGATTTGCAGCAATAAATTGGTGTCCCGCCTTAACTTCTGTGAAAGAAGGTTTATGTCGAAAATGACAACAGCTCTGTAGTAAGAGGCCATTAAGGAAGATAATACCATTAAACAATCACGTTTTGTCCCCAGCAGTGGGATCTTCAGGAAAATTTGTGTAGAAAATTATCTTAGTCCCCTTAGTATGTTCAGTAATTGCTTTAAAAACTTATGTATTTGTCTTTATTTTGACCTAATTGATGTCAACATCTTTAGAAGCTGAAACTGAATAATGATGTCATGTCCTCAATACTCTGAGTTCACGGAGGAGGACTAACGCACTCACCCAGTGGATCGTCCAGCACTAAAGACAATCTGGCGAGAAGCTCTCTGTCAAAGTCCTCCACTGAAGAGGACGACGCTCTCTCGTCACTCACCAGGGTCCAGTTGCATGACGTGTCTGGTGCAGCCATGAACCTTGAGGGAGGGAAAGATACTGATAGAGGGAGAAAATAATGTACTACGGTAGACTTCAGGAGGAAAATATTTTTGTCTCACAGAGTGAAAGTCTAGCATTTGCATTCCTTCAAAGAATATACCATCTGTTACAGAAGTTTTCACAAATAAATCGCCTCTGAGCAACTGTATTTTAGCCCTTCTAAAGACAGAAAAGTATCCAGAGAGAAAGAAAATACCCCAGACTCACTTGAGGAGGAGCTGGTCCCCTTCAACGCAACACATGTAGAGGTTTTCCCAGTACGAGATCTCCGACACAACCCAGCTCACTGTGGCCATGGCAGTGTCGTGGAGGTGCAGAGCCGCCCCTGAGAGAATTTTGGAAGGTCTGATGTTAAAATGATACTAGAATGCTATAATGGAGTTGTAGTTCATAAATATGTTAATGTTAATCATGTCTTCGTGGCTGGTCTTAAATGAAGTGTAGGAACGTACAATTTTCCCTCTTTTATTTAAAATCGTTTATGTACAATATATACATTATTCATAAGTACCGCCAAAAATTAATAACGAAATGTTCTGCCTATTTCTACAATTTCTTTCATACAACTTAACAACCTGCTTTTTTGTTACGTTAGATTTTCAATGGATTCTTTTGAGAAAAGTTTAGTCATTTTATATTTGAAAGTTTCAAATAAGATCGCTGTAGTTTTTACTATTCTATTTTCAATAAACATGAGCAAATTAGGCTCATCCGCCAAGAGTCCCAAAGAGCGCCAGTATCACACCCCCTGCCGAAGCCTCTGGTAACAGAACCATTGTTGCGTCTTCATCTTGTTTTGTCACTGTTTCTGAGTCTGCTTTAACTTGCATTCTTAGTACACCATTCGTTCTGACTTTACAACACTTTCTGAAAAGCAACTCGGACTAAGACAACAGTCTTTAGGGCGAGGGACAATAGCATAGTAGATCCACAGCTGCACATAAAGGACACTTTTGCATTTGATCTGTTCGTCATCTACAATCTATACTTTTTACTAAGGCTTCATGAATATATCTATAAACTATTTCCCTGCTGTTCTTGCCCATATATTTATTAGAATAAAACAGAATAGCATATAGAATTTAGGACAAAGGCCAAACGCTGGGACCAATGAGGTCATTCAACGTTGAGAGGGAAATTGATAGTAAAAAGGTTTCAAAGATGTAACATGAGGAAAACCTCGCAGTTGCATTATGAAACAATTGTTAGACAGAGTGGAAAGTCAGATGGAAGAAAGAGAATATGAACGGAGGTACAGTAAAAGGAATGAAAGCGGTTGCAACTAGGGGGCTTAGGTACACTGCAAAGAACCTTTAGTAATGCCTACAGTGCAGCACGTGAGGTACACTGACGGCGCTACCCACCTACGGACATATATTTATTAACATACTTCCAAATCATATTCTAGTTGCACACAAGATACAAAAAACTCATTGCTAAGGTCGTCATCCGTACGTTCTCTCTCTCTATCATGCAAAGATTTGTGTGTGTAACCTTTTTACATTCATAAACATCAAGATACAAATATCGTTCAATATCGAATGCACAATACCACAGGAATAACTTTCGCCCAAAGGGAATTGTTACTGATAAGCGGTTCTGCGCCAGTCAGGGTTCGAACCTGGGCTTTGGGTCTAATAACAGCAATAGCCAGTGATTCTGACCACCCAGCTTTGATCAAAAGAGACCAAATACGAAGGTTCGGATCTCCTCTGATGGTTGGGTGGGCAGTCGCTGTCTATTGTTTTATTTTTAAATCAGCGGTCCAGGTTCGAATCCTGGCTGGTGCAGAAGCACTTAACAGTTATAATTCCCTTTAGCTGTAAGTTATTCCCATGGTATTGTAAGGTTGATATTATACACGTAGTCTATATATGCACTGTATATATATATATATATATATATATATATATATATATATATATATATATATATATATATATATATATATATATATATATATATATATATATATATATATAAGTAAAACTTACAACAGTTGGGCATATTTCATACTAGAAAGTATAAAAATGTTTATTTTGGCGTAAACACCGCAAACATGCAGCATGTGAATATGCAAAAGCCTGTAACAAAGTTAAGGGCAGCCTATTTCATGCTAGAAAGTGCACGAAAAAATGTTTATTTTGGCGTAAACACCGCAAACATGCAGCATGTGAATATGCAAAAGCCTGTAACAAAGGGTAAGGGTGATGTTATTGGGAAACCGGGGTCATCGGGTAGGGGGAACCGACAACGGCAGACACAAAGGAGGAATTCACGGAAACGGATGTTTTCGCAACACGTTCGTAAACACGCAGTAATTGCATATGCATTACCTAGTTAACAACAAACGGCAAGGGGGGACCCTGTTGGGAAACCGGGTTTTTTGGGTGGGAACGAACATATAGATATCCTGTGTCCACGAATTTCGCAATGGCCCCATTTACTGACCCTCTACTCTACACACGTGAGGCTGACCCACTACTCTACATACATGAGGCTGACCCGCTACTCTGCACAAAAATGTTGTCCCGCCACTCTACTTACAACAGGCTACAACATTCAGGTTGTCTACCCTGATGCACCTACGGACACCGCTGGCCCAGGCTACTTGAAGCCTACTGTACATAAGAAACATCAGTTAGGCTACTCCTTGCCTACATCAGAAATATTCTGGGTAAAATTATACTTTTCACCCGAACTGCCTGTCGGGCTACACACGATATTTTTCTTGCTTGTTTTGATGGTTTTTGCATGTTTCTGCCATTATTGTTTTCGGAAATGCTTAGTTTTCGACTTTTTATTAAAGTCGAAGGTCATTGTTCGAAAGCCTCCAGCCAGCATAAAGTCATTTTTTCCTGTTAGTTTTCTTGTTTTCTGTTATTATCTTCGGCAAAACTATGGTTTTCCGATTGTCACAACCTCAACATAACCCAACAATGTGGGTGACGCTACTTTTTTAACGGTCATTTTTTTAGCATTTCTGCTTTCAATTTGTTGGGTAGCAGAACAGCGCTTCCCGCATTTTGAAAGATTGGCAAGCTCATAGACTGGCACTGGCAGGCGGTAATGTTGCGCTGCGCGTGCTAGCCACAGGGGTACAGAAAACGAGCGATGTGAGGAAGGTAGTAACAGAAAACGAGGTTATACAGCTCTATCGTATATTGGTAACTTTTCAATATTTATCAATCATATCCCCGAAACTATTAATTAGCGAATGGAAAGATTGGGGTGTTTTGAACTCCTCTCATTGCGTACTATCCATCTATGTGGGTTTCATACTTGGTTTGCAGACCGGATGTAAACTATAATAATACCATATTCTGTATTATGAGTCACTAACCCGCCACCCCACATACAATAGACTACTTTATCGGTTAAGTGTGGAGGCATCGGTTAGGCTAGCCTAATGTACCTCTATAAGAACTGTTACTGGTTGAAAGATTGAACAGACACAAACTGCATACTCCTTAGCGTACTTGGTCAAAGGGGCAACCCCCCCCCCCAACTGCTTTACAGCGCTGACATATCCCCGTTTCTAAGTCACTCTTGGATTGTGGATGCCCTTTCCTTCCTAAGACCTTGACCTGTTATAATCCTCTTTGGTATTTCCTGGTTTTGTTTCTCTTGTAAACAACAGAGTTTATCGCTAACTCTTCTTCTAAAAACGTTATTATCATAAATGAAGATATGTGAGCTCAAATTAAGTGAAATTTAAACATTAACTATCACCAGGTAACTCTCTCCCTCCTTTAAATGTCAGTTCATAATTTTGGACTACTGTGTTTTTTCACATTACTTCCAATAATTATTAGGCTCGTTGTCTTTTGATAAGTCAAGTTTTTCTTTCGTTTCTCTAATTTTTTTTTTATTTTTTTTTTTTTTGCATTTTACGTATTGTCGAGGTTGTTTCACGATTGCACAAATATCTTTTGAAAAATAATCTCTGTGCATTGGGAATGCTCTCTCTCTCTCTCTCTCTCTCTCTCTCTCTCTCTCTCTCTCTCTCTCTCTCTCTCTCTCTCTCTCTCTCTCTTCTTTCACAATCTCTTGTATTTTTAAATGTAAGTATAGTGTTTACTAATTTTCATTATTTTATGCCATGGTTTTGCCATGCTTTATTATTTTATTATTTGAAGTTACATTGATCTATCTTTAGGAATTAAAGGGCTCATTAATTTATTATTCATTTGTTTAAGGGCTGATGCTTCGTTTTGGCGAGATATCTATTGTTCCTTGTGTTGCCCCAGGATTAATCCTTTAATGGAAGAGGTTAATCCAGGGCTACTGATCCAAAACTATAATTGTTTCTTCTTCACCATCGCCTTAAGGTAAACGCAGATATGTCAGCACACAAGGAAACCGGTGTCACATTGCCTTAATTAATATTTTCATATTCTATTTCTAACAATATTATTATCATAAAACTGCCCTCAGTTATAATGAGATGTGTTTCTTAAATAAAGCCTTTTCTTAAAGAATCGAAAGGGAGTCTTCAATAGCCTTATTTGCATAATGAAGAAGTTACATAATTTTGACATCGCTCTTTCACCCCCTGAGACCCTCCTTTGCCCAAGTACGCTGGGTAGACTATAGGCTCTGTTCAACTGGTTACTCCGAACTTAGGGGTTAACCGTATGTTTGGACATGATTGGCTTAGGCTACTTCTTACGTATACATAAACAAAACCCCACAACATACGGTTATTGTTCTGGCTGAGTTCATAGTCCGAACACATGGGCTGTTCTTGGCCTGAGTGGACATTTGGACAGCGTGAGCGGCCCTGACTTCCGCTTGCCAGCAAGAGCACTTACCTAATATATGCTGCCTATTTGCTCTTAACCTTACTTAGGGAGCATTTACCTTAGCCTACATATACATCAGACCTTACCTTATTGCTGGGAGGCATCAAATTCATGTTCTGCTGGGGAAACAGGAGATGGGTAGAGGGTGGCGACAGCATGCTGAACACGTGAAACCGGGCTTCGTACAATGGTTATTTTCGACGGAAGAGGTGATAGGCCAGGTATTTGTCGAAGGCTTCTTTCCTTCTGCCGTATCTCGGTCCATCAGCTTGAGCGTCCCTCCAGCAACGTTCGATGTTCTGGGTTGATGCCCCAGTGTCTGGATCCACGAAGTTGCATGAGTGGTTCACAGTTTCATGTGTGTACCCTTCCAGCTACAGTTGGGAGTATGTCGCCCAACAATTGCTCATTACCTTCGTTCCTGGCAATATCCACTTGCAGATTTTGGCCACCAAAGTTTATTTCATACGGTCGCCTACCGGGACCATAAACGGTTTTTTGGAATCTCGTTCAAACCCTCCGAACACCCAAACTCCTTCGATATACCTCCCTTTATTATATTTCCTTTTTCCAAATTTGGCCTCATCTATTTCAACTACTTTTCCCAGACCAGACCACCTATTGGAGTGCTAGTACTTTCAATGTGGTAAAGAAGTTGTACCAGTCATTTATGGTACGTTCACATACACTGGTGGCACGTGCAATCTCCAGTTGGGTACACCGGCTAAAATAAAAAAAACAAAAACAAAGCAGAACTACTTGCTGAACAGAAATGTGGACGTTCTCAAACCACGTGCCAGTCAGCGTCACTCAGCCCTGATATATTAAGGCGACAACGTGCTTGGCGACCAGCTGAATTCTTGAAGACTTTATCGCAGTGGAATCGATTATTTTTAGTTAATTTGGCAACATTAAGGCAACAAGTGCATTTATACATAAAATTTAACCCTTTGTGCCGAGCAAAAAATTCAAGGGTGGACTCCCTATCCCTAGATATAACCGAGATATCTACTGTACTTAAATCACAACCTAGGCAGAGATCCATTACATTCGCGAGCAGAATTCAAATGGACAAATTCAGACCAAGGCCAACAAACCAAGCACTAGTGGGTATAATCCTAGGCCTATGATTGGTTGGCCTTGATCAAATCTAAATCTGAAAATATTATAGATCAATGAGAAAAAACTGCGCGTGTGCAGTAACCCAAACCTGGTCTGCGCATGCGTGCAAGCCTTTGACCCAACCTTCGAAATGCCCCGGCTGTAATGACGTACTGCGGCGACCGGAAGAACTACTGGACAGCAGCGTAGCGTGCCACTAGTAACAACTACTTGGGACTTGACAAAAATCACGTTTTGTAACAAAATGTTGTGATAAAGAATTTGCCATATTGTTATGTGTCTTAATGGTCGTATTTTAGGATGGATAATAAGTTTTCTTCTGTAATGTTTTTGCATGTAACGGGCTATTTACCGAGACATAGGATGCGCAACTGTTGTAAAGTTTTACCTGTACACACACACACACACATTATATATATATACATACGAGTATATCCTCCATATCTGCATTATCTTCCACAGATCTCTACTTATCTCTGCCGCCTCTTCTCAGTTCTCATCCAAGTAAATCTGGGTCATCCTACTCTTCCGGTGCCCACCAGAGCCCAGCAGACTCTTTTACATACTATTCTCCCAGGGTTGTGCCAAGGGCATGCCGTAGATATCTCTATCTCCCTATCATCGTTATTTCATCTACATGAAAACTTTGCCAGTTCCCTTATGGTATTATTTCTAAATCTATTGTGCCATCTGACTGCTAATATTCTTTGTAGAGCCTTTTTCTCAGATTAGAAAGTCTTTTTGATATAGTTTCATTGTCATACTATGACTGAAGCCCATATCCTATTACACTTACGTATAGATTTGCATACTTATGCAGTTTCAGTCTATTTGGTTGACAAATCCTACTGAGTTTGATTTCTCTTTTTTATTCCTTCACTTAATTGTAACTTAGGAGAACCTGAACTGGATATCATAGTTTTTAAATATTTGAAAGCTTTATCCTCATTATCCTAGGTCTGTCTATCGTTACTCCAGTCAAGCCTTCTGTTCTATCTCAGACCACTTTTTCACTGTATCTAAGAGAAGCAAACGTGAAATGACATTCCCATGTAGCACCCCATTATTACTGCAAATCCACTTGATAAGACTCTCTCAAATTTTACTTAACACCGACTTCTTTAATAGATGATGCTAACCATTTTACATGTTTAACGAGAGGTCCCTAGTATCTGGATGCCTTCCACAATATTCGTACGTGGACGTTGTCAAATGCCTTCTCATAATCAAAACTGCTGCACAATATATCTTAATAATACAAATAGCTGATGCGTGCAATTTCTGCCTTTTCTAAAACAACCTTGTTCTTCTCTAAGCTTTTTACCAATTTCAGCCTCCAGCCTGTTGAAAATGAGCACTCTGAATATTTCCATTACAACAGACATACATAGGCCATCTTTCCTTGGTACCTTACCGATGGCTTCCCATTTCCTTTCATCCGGATTAGTTTCCTCATTCCATATTCTGCGGAATAATTTAGTTCTCTGAGGTGTCATTTCAGTTTCAGCTAAAATCATCACCACTGTGATTCCATCATAACCTCGTGTTTTCCATCTCCTAATTTTCTGTATTATTGATTTCACGTACAAACGGAAGGTCTTCATCCACTTCTGGTTTATCAGTCAAATTTTCCCCTCATCTCTCTTACTTACGACCTCACAAAAATGCTCCGCCCAACACTACAATGCCTTTATTCTTCTTCTTGATACTATGGGCCCATCTCTCCTTTTGATGGGAGTTCGTCTTTTCCTCTTCACCCATGGATGTTTCATAGCAAAATCTGTAGGTTACCATAAGCCCAGTGTTACTCTCTGAACACATGGCTTTGTCATCATCACCACCATCAGCCTGTTTATCCACATATCTGCTCTTATTTCTTCTTGATTTTCACTATCTACACTTGAGTACTTGGCTCGTTCTACTTTGCGTTCTGCATCTCCAAGAAATTTGTCTGCATATGTATTTTCCGCTTGTCTATTTTTTATTGCATCCCAGATTTCATCTGACATCTAAGGTTTCTTTCTTATCAGTTATATATATATATATATATATATATATATATATATATATATATATATATATATATATATATATATATATATACATATATATGTTTATATGCGTATACATACATACATCCATACTTACTAGTAATCTCCATTTAACTTCATTCACACAGCACAGACATACGAATACATAGAAAGGAATATACATGAATTAGACCAACCAACCTTTCGGCATTAGTTTGAGGAACTTGAAAACATCGGTCTGTTCAATTTGCTCTCGGACGAGGAGGAAATTTTTGGCTGGGAGGTAATGGAGGCTGCTGAAGGAGGCGTCCATCTCTGCCATTTTTCTTTCCATCAGGAATTCGTTGACTGCCTGCTCGTCCGCACTTAGAATTTGGTCTTGGCCTGGAAGCAGACAGAGAGAACGTGAGGACAAATCCGCTCATTCACAGAAGACTTTGCTAGTCCAGTCACAAAAAAAAAAAAAAAAAAAAAAGGAGGAAGGATTCAAAATTGGACATGACTTCATAGGTCTGGCGCCACCAGCAATGGTTACAAAGAAAGATGAAATTTGATACCAGAGAGGCAGTATGTCAGCTGATAGGGAAAAGGACATCACTAATGAGAAAAGGAAAAAAAAGAGTAGGCAGAACCCATATGCCTGTCTTACGATCAATTTTTCCATTAGCTGGTTGGCTGTAAGGTTTCATTTAACGTATAAGTGCCACTTGCACTAGGTTCCAAAGGTTTGCTGTAAATTTCAGTATTGCTTGGCTTTTTTACACAGCACATGCAGTAACCCTGTGCTTCAGCCCACTTGTTTCACCCGCGGTCGAAACAGATTGAGATAGTCCTTGGCTTCTGTAACCTGGGAGACTCACCCATAATGGTAATCTGTTCACTGGCTAGCAACTGCTGCCTCTCCTGCCAATAGGTGGAGTTCTCGTCGATCGCCTCGCAAACAGCTGATAGCCCAGCCACGCACAATGCAAGGACTCTGAAGACACCCAGACCCATTCTTCAGTTATTCTTCTTCCTGTAACAACAAGGACCAAAGTATTTTACGTGAGAGCTGCATTGCGTTAAATCTAATTGCGTACAAAAGGAATTAAAGCATGACCCATACATCTACGGTAGCCTTGGAGAGGTCACGCACAACTGTTTATGGAACAATAAAAACTCATAAAACAAATTTTCCCTTTAGGCTAATTATCAGTTCATTGGATTCTGATATGAGGAACAATGTTGCCTTGATAAATAAACTAAATGATGTACAGATTAAGAGTGAATCAGGCTTGTGAGTTTTGACATGGTATCATCATTAACAAAGGTACCTATTGACGGTCTGCTGGAGTTTTATCGATTCAAAAGAAAACCGACAGCTGGATATAGGCTACCATTTTTCAAGAACACTCTAATAGAATCGATAAAATTATGTGTAAAAGAATGTAAATTTGGATTCAGTGGGAAATTTTACTCTCAAAATATTGGTGTGGTAATCCTCATCTCCATTGTTAAGTAACTTGTATATGGAATTTTGTGATCGCAAAGTATTACACAAAAAAAATCGCTCCATGCAATGTAATACGGTCCATGTATGTTGACGATACAATTTGAATTTAACTAGCGAACGAAAATGCAAATAACTTCTTTGACAAGTTACATGAATTAGCACTATCAATTAAACTCACTATTGAAATGAAAAATAGAATAGCGCCAACCCTTCTGAGATTGCCTAATTCATAGAACAAGTAATGGATTTAAATACAGTTTTTACAGAAAATCCACCAGTATTTCTGTTTATGTTTAGTTTTATTCTGGTCAAAGCAATGAAATTAAAAAATCAGTGTTCCCATCCATGTTCCCAAGAGCATTATGTAGATGTAGCCCCGAATATAGTGGCGATGAAATAGATAAGATTATGAAAACAGGCAAAATATTGAAATGTCCGGGAAATATACTAGACATTGCATTAGAAGCGGCAAAAAAGACGCTGTATCAAAACCAAAACGAAACGAACCTTACAGCACAAAAAAAATTGCTGTTACTACCAAATAATAACATAAAGGATATCCCCCATCTTCCTAAGAGTTTTGGTGTTAATGTCGCATTTAAGAATAATAAGATAATGAAACGTACTTATAAAGAACTCTTCCGACAATACTAAAGGATGTGTATATCAGATTCTATGTAATTCTTGTGACAAGCTTTTATACTGGTCAAACTGGAAAAATACTGGAAAAGAGAATAGAACAGCTCGAAAAATGTGTAAGATGTGCACAGGTGAACACTGGAATTTCGGCACACATTAGTGGAAGCGGTCATGCAATCAATCGGTCTAGGGCAAAAAAAAAAACAAAGAGAGCTTATTCTAATAATGCACTGGAAAGAAACA
Organism: Macrobrachium rosenbergii; assembly: GCF_040412425.1. Lineage (NCBI taxonomy): Eukaryota > Metazoa > Arthropoda > Malacostraca > Decapoda > Palaemonidae > Macrobrachium > Macrobrachium rosenbergii. Next base: position 2,647,654 of record NC_089794.1, read on the forward strand.
CAAATGAGTCTGGTTTTATAAAGGAAAGCTTATGTAAGAATATTAATATCATTCAAGGCTTGCATAAACTTCATCCATTAATTTCAAAAGAAATATATAAGAAGTTTAAATTCTGAGGATGGTTGTAGATATGAATGGAAAAATGATAATGAAATTTGTGAACCGAGCACCTTACCCAAGCACAAATAAGAGTGGCTCAACCCTTTGATATCTGTCAGGTGTGGAGTTTTAGTTTCCAAAGGTCTGTATGTTTGTTTGTACTGTCCCCTAGCACGTATATTGTGAATTTCTATCACTGTTCATTGTCCCTCATCAATCACTGTTCATATATATATATATATTCATATATATATATATATATATATATATATATATAATATATATATATATATAATATAATATATATATATATATATATATATATATATATATATATATATATATATATATATATATATATATATATATATATATATATATATATATATATATATATATATATATATATATATATATATATATATATATATATATATATATATATATACTATATATATATATATATATTACTGGCAATGTGTGAAAAACAGGTATTCTATAGAAAGCCTCTAGGTAATATATACAATGCCTGAAGTTTTTAGGCAAGGTATGAAGTACCTGTGTTGTTACATATTTTTCCTAGGCATTATATAAAAGGCCTAGGCATTATAATGACAAGTACTAATCTGGCAAAGTGTAAAATGGGAAAGGTCTTTTCAAATAAAATGTCTGAAAATCAAACAATTAAAAATTAACAAGTTTCATAAAGAAATAGGAAAGTACAATAATGCATTTCAAAATAAACAACAACAAAAATATGAAATTAAGTACAAAATACTCTTCTGGGAGAACATGAGAAATCACAACTGTCATGACTTGCTTATTACAACAAGGAAGGTTAGAATGTCATTTTGAATTGCACTTAATTTTCTTCTTTACACAAGGGCATTTCATAGTTTACTTTGGCACTTAGTCTTGCACATACACTTAACAAACCCTTGGCCGCTTCCCGTGGACTGAGAAGTAGCAAAAGATTGAAGAGGTATTTCGTGGTCAGGAACATCTTCAACTCCGAGTAAGATCTTTGGACAAACAGTGAATTGTGATACTGCATAGAGTTGCTTTAAAATTCCTTGTGCTGTTCCAAGTTGGTAAAAGCCGTCTTCTGTCACATTCATAATAACTGCCAACAGACTGCTCGAGCACCACGTCCCTTATCGATGTCAGAGATAAGAACTTACAATGTTTTCCAAACCAAACATGCAAATTTTTTGTCGGAGTTCATTTTAATTTTTTCGGCCTGTAGTTCCAGATTCGATTTCGATTGTCTCCCACCTTCGACAGCATTCTCAATGTTGAAGCAATTATTGCACAAAACGAGACCACCATATTCTATGCCCTGCTGGTTTGCCTTTTGGCATTGTATAGAATGCCTAGAAAATGTATGAAATATTAAGTATTTCATACTTTGACGACCTATTTTCAGCATTGTATATGTTGCCTAGGCATTCAGCAGAATGCCGGTTTTCACATATTGCTGGCAACATATGTTTATGTTTATATATTTACATACACATGAAAAGCTTATATGTACATACACACATATATGTGAAAAGCTTATAGGTCACAAGTATGTTATGAATTACAATGCACAATGGATGTTGAATTAACAGGTGGGGAGAAGAGCTTTCCCAAAATCTTGGAGAAGAATGTTTAGCTAGCATCTGACACATTTCTTCCTTAAGTAAGGATGGCGTCAGAATTTTCGAGGCGTGGGATCATGTGAGATGACACTGTATGTATGTACGCCAGAAGTGTCCAGTTCCGGTGAAGAACGTGCGTTTCTGTGTGTCTTTTGGGTTCCAAGGAGTGAAGGAATTAGATTGGGTAAAGGGAATCATTCCCAGACCAACACTGAACCTTGTTGAAAGTCTCGCAAAGTTTGAGACATGTGTTGTGCTCAATATCAGAACTGATTTGAACACCTGGTTTCGAGGTAAGGAGCATATCTATTTACTAAACTGTAGAGTGTTTTCTCCATTTCTATAATATGTATCTTGTTTTTAAGTAACGTGGGAGGAATTCCCATATTTGTATTTTGGGAAACTAAAGAAGATTTTGCTTGTCTTCTTCAGATGTTTCGCTGAGTAAGAGGTCGAGAATGTACTCATTGGGAATATAATAGACTTTGACCTATTTTTGACCTGTTTATTTTATTTGATGACCAAGGTGTTAGTCACTAGTATTGGTTGGTCTAGAATCATTAATTCGATGGATTGTGTATCAGAATTTCCCTTCGTTATGATTTCCATTTATATGTCCGTAGTTTTTGCTGAATTACTTTCGTTAAATTTGCAAATAAAGTCTAGTTTTGTATCTGGGTGTTTAATTCCAATAGGCCTTTGTCTGAGGTTAGATACAAGGAGAGGAGTCCACGAGGGAGAAGGAATGAGCTGACCCAGCGATGAGCCACTGTTACCAGAGAGTCCTAGAGATGTAAGTTAATATGGTGCTGCTCTTAAAGCAGATGCCGTAAGAGATCATGACCCTAATTGACCTTGGGTAGGGTTATTAAAATATATACAGTATATATATATATATATATATATATATATATATATATATATATATATATATATATATATATATATATACACACAGAGACAAGTTAAGACCGAGAGTAACGTAGGTCTCATATCCCCAGACGTTTCACACAAATAGCAGAAAGAATACAATGTTTCCAGTTCAATGGAATATATTACAGCATTTAGAGTCAAGAGAGGAGCTGTTCTAAGGGTAAAGAACCCCAGCAGATAACTTCAAAGGGTATGATCGGTCTGAAGTTAAACACGTTTTTATTTAATTCCTATTTTAATAACACCAAGTATAAAGCCATTGGCCACTTCCATTAACGATCTCTAAAACACACAGTGTGTGTGTGTGTGTGTGTGTGTGTGTGTGTGTGTGTGTGACGTGTGTTGTGTGTGGACGAGGGACGATGATACGAGCATATTGGAGTAAGTCTCCTCTTAGCCAATTTACCTATATATATATATATATATATATATATATATATATATATATATATATATATATATATATATATATATATATATATATATATATATATATATATATATATATATATATATATATATATATATATATATATATAGGCCGATGTACTAGTCGAAGTGGTAGTCCACTCAGGGATTACCATCAGAACGATCTTTTACTGCAGTGAAAGGTTAAAATAATTTCGTCAGACTGAAGGCACTGTCCTCTCCTTCAACCTGCGTGAGATGACCGGAGATTTGCCTTGCTTTGCCAGTTGTCTCTTCTGGACTTATTTCCTTTGCCAACCGCTGGCTGTTACTTATATGATCGCCTCTAGCTCTCGAAAGTTCTGACATACACATACAAGCTCCCACAGAGGGTAGACAATACATAATCTTGGTCAACTCGATCTGGAAATATCTCTGACAAACAGATTATGAAAAAACTTGTCTGAAAATCATACTGATATGCCTACAAACATTAAAACACGCCTAAGTTTCACTAACCACTTACTAAACAAATATGATCTCAATAATAGATTTCTGTACAAAATTATTGTATTTATACTAAATTTCCCGATCATTACAGAAAATAAAAGCATTCGTTTACTGTGGAAATTGCAACTAAGAAACGGTACTAGAAGGAAATGCCCTAGGAAAAATAATCCCTCTCATAATTCATAGTTTGATTACACACACACATACACACATCTGTCTATCTATCTATCTATCTATCTATATATATATATATATATATATATATATATATATATATATATATATATATATATATATATATATATATATATATACACACACACACATATATATATGTATATATATATATATATATATATATATATATATATATATATATATATATATATATATATATATATAAATCATTATTATTATTATCATTCGCCCAAGAGAACCAAAGGGAAAGCAGCCAAGTACGGAAAAAAGAAATCAGAGTGAGTATTAGTCCCGTTCGGTGACAATATAACTTAAACCTAAGCAAAGAGACTTAGGTTTAAGGAAGAAACAACGTCAGCCTACCTTAGTTGAGGATGTAATGCTTCGATATCATTAAACACCAGGAAGAATAAGTTAGTGATAGCAAAGGTGTGTACGTTAAGCGTAACCTTGAAGTCGGTTGATTTGAAGGCTTTCTATTGCCAAAACCGCCACTTGACCACGTCAGAGTTTGAGGAAGTAAAAGATGTTGTGAGACCAAATCCCGGCATCAGTAAGCACCTCACAGTGTATGTACAAACGTAGTTTGAAAACAAGTCACATTACAAGATACAGGAAACCTTAAAAAGAAGGTCAAAGCTGGAGAAGGTCTTATTGATGTTGAACAGCTTACAGAAGTTTTGCAGGATATGTATAGAAGGAAAAGGTCAAATGGATATTGTAACTGCCGAAAATGGAAGCAATCACGATGATCGCTTTCGCAGCGAATGAGATGGTGCAAATGTATCATCATCATCCAGAATTAATCTTCAGGGATGGTAGTACACACAAAATTAACAAATGCAGTTATCCTCTGCATTAAATGATTCTCATCCAGGACAACCTTGGTCGTGGTCGGGCAGTCTTTTATGCTTTAAGAAATGAAACGGCAGACATGATAAATTCGCTTACGACATCGTTTTGCAAAATGATGGGAGACGTAAGCAAAACTGAGACCGCAATGTTAGATAAAGATCACAATGACATTCAATCTGTTTGAACTGCGCTTCCATCAGCCACAATTTTGCTACGGAAGTTTCATGTTCCGAAGTACTTTAAGAAAAAAGTGTCGGATCTAGCACTTTCAGTTACAGAAAAAGCTGAAATTTTTGCTACAGTCAAACAACATATATATGCTAACTGTAAGAACGTTTTCAGGCAAGTCTACAGACTTTAGAACAACAAGATTCCGGGTTGTTTCAATATGGCTCTCAAAACTGGTTTTTGTTTAAAGAGATGTGGGCAACTTATTTACGAACTTACAAATTAACATTTGGCAACGATACCAATAACCGAACTGAATCGGAAAATGGAAAACTCACGCATTTGCTGTCTTCAGCCACTTCAAAGTCTGAAAGCATTAGAAACATTATGCTACATAACTAAGTTCTAAATGATGAGCGAGCACATCAGTTGTTTTTACACAAATGCGCTTCAGTTGAATATGGAACGAATGATCGCCTTCTTAGTAAGTTGTATCGCAAATGCACGAAGCACGCTGTGAAACTTATGTCCGAAAACCATAAAGCAAGTGAAAATTCGATTATCCCACCTACCCATTCGAATTCCCCAAGCAGCTTCTCCGTGTCAATCAACTCTAGTTGCTAGGAAGTGGAAATTAATGATCATGAGCTTAGATGTTCATGCAGTTTCTACTGTCAGCACCTTTTGCCCTGCAACATATTATTGCAGTATTACGAAAAGGTGACATAGATATTATTACATCAGTAAATGCTGAAGACAGGTCCGCGACATAGGAGCTTTCTCCCGACATCTTGATGAACCGTTATATACCGAATATAAAGTATCTGTTTGGAAAGTCTGCATTGTTAAGTATCATTAGCGAACACGGTGGTAATACCGTCGCCCTTATAACCATCGCACGGTGTTAATACTCTCATAGTCGTAGTTATTGTCACCGAACGGGGGTAATACTCACTCTGGTTTCTTTTTCCGTACTTGGCTGCTTTCCCTTTGGTTCTCTTGGGCGAATGATAATAATAGTAATAATAATAATTTATATATATATATATATATATATATATATATATATATATATATATATATATGTGTGTGTGTGTGTGTGTGTGTATGTGTGTAAATATATATATATATATATATATATATATATATATATATATATATATAGATAGATAGATAGATAGATAAATAGATAGATAGATAGATAGATAGATAGATAGATAGATAGATGTGTGTGTGTGTGTGTGTGTGTGTGTGTGTAGTCAAACTATGAATTATGAGAGGGATTATTTTTTTAGGGCATTTCCTTCTAGTACAGTTTCTTAGTTGCAATTTCCACAATAAACGAATGCAACTACAATTAATCCCAATTCAAGATGGCACAAAAAAATAACACAGATACCTGAAGCAACTGTTGCAGAAAATCAATCATCTATACCGCAAACACCGAGACATCAGCATCCAATGACCCAAACACAAAAATTCCGACAATCAGAAGAGGAAACCATTCAAAGGATTGCAGCTGTGCGCCCGAGCAGAGGAACGCCAGTCTTCCATAGTCGACTAGATAGTCTCAAAAATTCTCCCCGAATGCGGGAAGAAGATAATGACTTAAGGATTTTAAACAACGGTGACGAATCCGATACAAATGGCAGTCATACCCCACAGAACCCACCTCTAAGTCCATCAGAAGAAAACGCCTTAACTAAATTAAAACCATTTGACAATGCGCTGTTACCAAAAATTAGCGGGAGGTGTCTTGTTCACTGTCAAAGTACCATTTCGATCAAATAATTAGTTTGAAAGATATTTGACAGAAACGATGATCTGCGGTCCCTAGAATGGATAGTAGGTCGGTTAATAATTCAAAAGCTGGACATAAAAGGACAGGAAGCGACAAGAGCAATGAAGAGCGGGAAAAGGCTAGAAAACAATAGTGTTCTTATCATGAATTTGACGAATGATGCATTCTGTTTATTTTCGTGTTTTTTTTTTTTTAGAAATACTGTTATTTTTACTATAATGACATTGACAACGTATTTCAATAAAAGAAAAAGAAAAAAAGAACTTGTTATACTGTCCTGTTTTTGCTAAGAAAATAGTGAGGTGGAATAATGACGGTGAATATAACTCACGCGTTACTTTCCCCAGACGGTGAACATAACAACGAAGTTATCGTCACCGACCGGTGACAATAATAACTTCGTCCAAAAGAAATAGTGAAGTAAATGGCAAACCACATACAGGAGCAGCTCTGTACAGAAAAATACATAGTGAAGTAACGAATAAACTACACAAGTGTAGGCCTATGGGAAATAAAAGCAAATGAGATTAAATAAGCAAAACTGCCAAACGAGCAAGTGAGGTGCTCAATTAAGTTTCAGGGATCACAAAATATGGCTCGTTAGCTGCTGATCATAACAAGCGGCTAAGAGAATACAGAAAACACTACGGAAATGAAATCTTTTGTGACTGGTAGAAATAAAACAACGAAACAAAAGTAAACATTCAATTTTTTTCTATTTCTTTAAAGGTATTTGTTTACCTGAATCGATAAGGGACTGTGGTCTTATCTCCTTATCTACTGATTACGAGTGCACCTCATGCTGCGGGGGGTGAGAGAGAGAGACAGAGATACCATATTATGTGAAAACGGAAAGAATTGTAAAAAAAACAATTAAGGAAAGAGTATAAAAAACAGCAAGTAACAGCAAACAGAACTAAATGTCTTGTACATGTAGTAAAAATAGCATTTCTAATGTAGGGCCAGTATTAGCTGAAGGATACGTAAAATCTTTTATGCAGTATCCAGTACTCTCGTGCATTTTTGGACCTTGCTGTGTCCCGCTAACACTTGCATCCTTTTCTTAAAGGCCTGTTGCGAGTTTCGGTGAGGACCGGTCTCTTGACCGGGCAAATCCCTTAGACCTTCGCGTCATGTGTTTGAAGGAGGCATACAATGTAGGCCTAAATGAACTGAATCCCTCCCCCGCTATTTCCGTAGGAGAGACCTCAGAATCTCAGAAAATGGTCTCTACTGGGGCAAAACTGAAATCAAGTGTTGACTCAAGAATATGGAAGTGCGCATTTTCAACTTCGACCATGTTGACTAATATCGTGAAACATGCCAGACTATGTGATCAAAGTCTTAAGAAATTTCTTGCATAAAAATTATTGTATTGTATTTCGCACAGTCACTTTTAGTTACTTTCACACTTTTCAAACGTGAAAAAAATCCTGGAAGAATCGAGTGAGCAAATTTAAAGTGATTTCACACGAAAACGGTCCATTTTCTAGGTTTTAATAACCAAACTTTAGCAAAGATTCGTCTGAATTAAAAGCGAGCCTGGTAGCAAAGTAAAAAGAACAAAACGCAAACTGAAGACTGGATTTCAAGATGAAAGTGTCAACAAAACTACAGCGTCCTCTCCTTGGATTCGACTCACCTGCACGAAGAACAAGCCACCGAACGTCACCACCCCGCCAATGGAACGGGCTTATATAGGGTCCAAGCAAGACCGCAACGTTAGCTCTCTCTCTCTCTCTCTCTCTCTCTCTCTCTCTCTCTCTCTCTCTCTCTCTCTCACCCCTTTAATGGTACTAATGAGCGCTGATGGCAATAAATCCTTATTAAAAAGAGAAAAGAAGGATATATAAGAATTAATAACTGGGAATAATAGTTCATATTGTAATGCATAAGAAACTAGACGATGGTGTCTGTTAATCTCCCTGTTGCCAGTACCACGTCTGAAATTGTGTTTACCAAACCCCTTATTTCATTCTAATTTTGCGTGTTATGTAACAGCGTGGAATTATATTAAATAATAACATTATGTATTCTAGCGTATTACTTTGTTGCCATTTTCGTTTAAAAATCTTTTACGGGAATTTGTATTTAAAAAAAAAAAAAACGAATTGTCACAGCGACACCAAAGCACCTCACTCTTCAGAGAGAACTATATGGTTGAAAGGTCTTCTCTAGTCTATAAACACACATAGGCAACCCACGGTTCGCGACGCATCTGTATTCGACCCTCGGGGTCTACCTTAATCTCATTAAATTATTGTGTCTATTAGCGAGAAGTCATCGAGGCAGCTCTCTCCAAACAAACAAACAGTTTTAATACATCATTTGCCAACACTCCGATAACACCAACAATAAAAAAAGGTAATATCTCTAACCTTCCAAGACCAATGAATTTCCCAGCGTTAATCCGAGTCGTGTCCACATAATCCTGGGTCGTTTGCATTTGATCAGGCTTTCTTTTTAGTGGCTGCAGTCTAAAATACCTTATCTTCTATTGTTTTCCCAGTTCTTCGTTGCCATGTTTAGTATTATATATATATATATATATATATATATATATATATATATATATATATATATATATATATATATATATATATATATATATATATATATATATATATATATATATATATATATATTACAGGAAATGTGTAAAATCAATTCGCTTAGGAATATTTGATCCCCGAGGGATAGTACTAAACACGCCAAAACAGTTTTTCATTTACACTGTTTTGCTATGTTTAGTATTAGACCCTGGGGGATCAAATGCACTGTAGGACATTTGATCCACCAGGGGCTAATACTAAACGCGGTGAAATACATTTGACCCCCAGGGGCTAATACTAATCACGGCGCAATAGTGTAGATGAATCGCTGTTTCACCCCCGGGATCAAATGTTCCTAAGCGAGTTACTCATTTCACAAATTCCCTTAAGATTTCAAGAAATCCCTGGATTTCACATATTTCCTGTAACACACACACACCCATATATGTATATGTATATATATATATATATATATATATATATATATATATATATATATATATATATATATATATAAATGGGATGTATTTGTGTGTGTATGTTCCACATACACTCTGAAATGCATTGAGCAATTTCAACCAAATTTGGTATACATATGACTTACTAGCTCAAAAAGAACATGGTGTGGGTAAGACATCACTGGCACCAAAGGGTGGGTGTAGGAAGGAGGCGACATGTAAAAATAACCGAAAATGACAGGTATTAGTGTTTAATCCATACTTTTCGAGGTCACTGAGATAAATAGTGACTCCCAATGTCTTTCAAGTCTAAGTTCAGCCCCAATAGGGAGGGGAGGTGAGAAGGGGAGGGAAGGGGGTGACGTAAAAATAACCGAAAATGACAGATATTAGTGTCTGATCCTTAGTTTTCAAGGTCGCTGTGATGAATAGTGAGACTTCCAATACCCTTTAAGTCCAAGTTCAGCCCCGATAAGAAATTGGTGTGAGAAGGGGTGGGAAGATGGTGACATGTAAAAACAACTGAAAACAACAGATATTAGTGTATAATCCATAGCTTTCCAGGTCACTGAGATGAATAGTGACACTCCCAATACCCTTTAAGTTCAAGTTCAGCCCCAATAGGAAGTTGGGGTGAGAAGGGGTGGGAAGGTGGTGACATGTAAAAATAACTGAAAACGACAGATATTAGTGTCTACTCCATAGTTTCCAAGCTCACTGAGATGAATACTTACACTCCCAATGCCCCTCAAGTCCAAGATCAGCCCCAAAAGGAAGTGGGGGTGCGGAGGGGTGAAATATAAAATGTCAAAAATGCTGGGCAATGTAATTGAAGCAACTATCTTAACAGGAAAGGGAGAGAATGAGAGAGAGGGAGAGAGAGAGAGAGGGAGAGGAAGTGAGAGAGAGAGTAGAGGGGGTGTTGGGAGGAGAGAGAAAGAGAGTTTATTGGTTACTCAGAGGTTTCCAGGGCAGTGTGTGTGTGTGTGTATGTTCCAGCATAACTCTGAAAGCAATGGGCAATTTCAACCAAACCTGGTATACATATGACTTACTATCTGGGAAAGGACACTGTGGGAGTAAGACATCACTGTCACTAAAGGGGTGGGAGTGGGAAGGGGGTGACATGTAAAAGTAACTGAAAACGACAGATATTTGTGTCTAATCCATAGTTTTTGATGTTGCTGAGATGACTAGTAACACTCCCGACACCTTTTAAGTCCAAGTTCAGCCCCGATAGGAAGGGGAGGTTCGAAGCGGTGGGAAACGGGTGACATGTAAAAATAACAGAAAATGACAGATATTAGTGTCTAATCCATAGTTTTCAAGGTTGCTGAGATGAATTGTGACACTCCTGATGTCCTTTAACTCCAAGTTGTTGAGATGTAAATTCAAATTAATTATTTTACTTGAAGAGTATGTTTAAAGATATACTCATTTACTTTGTTGGGAATGGTGCTTGATATTATTGATACCTTTTATATTGAAGGTCCCTATTGTTATTGTTTCATGCGCTGCCATCTTGTGGTGAGTCTTGTAAATAGAGTTGAGAATAAAGAAGCTCACAGGGAAGACATGAGTTTAAGTTGATCCTCGCATTTCTACTTATATTTGCCAAAATGGTGGAAATAAACACAACAGGTTATGGGCCCAGGAGCCACCTGATGTGCAATGGCGATGCAGATAAGTATGAGATGTGGGGAGAAAGGTTTAAAAGCCATCTAGTGAGATTAAAACTCGACGATGTGATCGAGGCAGACAACCCAGATACAGCGAAGAACAAGCAAGTTTATGTGGAGTCAGTACAAGCATAATGGTAAGAAAGCCTTAGAAATACTTCATAGTCATTATATTGGTACAAGTAAGCCTAGAATAATAAAATTAATAAAGAATTAATTAATCTGAGGATGAAAGAAGATGAAAGTGCCACTGATTATTTGATCAGGGCAGAGAGATTGTCGACTTACTTGAAAGAAGCCGAGAAGGATATTGATGATGAATTACTTGTATCTATAGTATTGAATGGATTACCCTACAGTTACCATACATTCTCTACTGTGGTAGATCAGAGAGAAGAAGGATGGAATTTTCCTGAGTTCAAGAGGCATTTGACAGACTATGAAGAAACCCTGAAGGGCTATAAGAGGAAGACAAAAGAAGCCAATAAGACAAATGAAGATAATGATCATGCAGTGATGAAGACAAGGATGCAAAGAAATTCCTTTAAGTGTTATAATTGTGGCAAAGAAGGCCACAGATCATTTCAGTGTCGAAGTGAAGAAACAAGAAGCTTAACCGTTGGTGTGAAAATTGTAAATCCAGTACACATGATACAAATTACTGTAAGAAGAAAAATCATGTGAAAACAGTGAGAAAAGATAATGATGATTCAAGTGATGAAAATAATGGAAATGGTCATAATTATCTTTTTAGAGCTAGTGAATCTAGTTCAATGAATGAAGGTTTGTTGGTTGATTGTGGTGCAACTGCACATATCATTATTGAGAAATCTAAGTTTGTAAAATTTGATGAAGATTTTAATCCTAAGGGTCATACTATTGAGCTTGCAGATGGCAGTAGGACCACAGGTATTGTTTTAGGTAAAGATAATGCTGTTGTAAATTTGCGTGATTCAAAGGGTAATGTACAAAAAGTTACTTTAAGCGATGCCTTTACATTCCATCATACAGACAGAATATATTTTCTGTTAAGGCAGCTACTAGAAGAGGTGGGGAATTTTGTTTACTCCAGATGGTTGTAAGTTCAATATTGAGACAAATAATAAATTGTATTTTTTGTATAATGTAGATTTAAGAAGTGGCATGCATACTTTAGAAAAATGGCATAAGATTTTTGGCCACTGTAATGTGAAAGATGTATTGAAAATGGAAAATGTTGTTGAAGGTATGAATATTTCCAGTAAAGAGCCACTAAAAAGCTTGAATTAGTTCATTGTGATTTAACGGGTAAAATTGACCCAATAGCTAAAGACGGTTTTAAATATGCAGTTTCATTTGTTGATGATTGTTCTGTTATTATTAAGGTATATCTGCTTAAAAATAAGAGTGATGCTGCAAGAGCTACAGAGAGATTTTTGGCTGATTGTGCGCCATATGGTTCAGTGAAGCGAATGAGGACAGATAATGGAACAGAATTTACTTCTGAAGAGTTTCGACCCCTCATGAGGAAGAACCGTATCAGGCAAGAATTTTCAGCGCCTTGCTCTCCACATCAGAATGGTATTGTGGAACGCTCCTGGAGAGCAATCTTCGATATGTCGAGATGTTTGTTGTTGGAAAGCAAGTTACCCAAGAAATTATGGACCTATGCTGTGAAGATGACGGCATACATCCGGAACAGGTGCTACAATCCAAGGACGAAGAAGGCGCCTTTTGAAGTGGTGACTGGACAAACGTCAAATGTAAAGGACATGCATATTATCTTTGGAAGTGTCTGTTATGCTTATAAGCAGGACAAGAAGAAATTAGATGCACGTTCTAGAAGAGGAATTTTTGTAGGCCATGATACAGAGAATCCAGCCTATTTAGTGTACTTCCCGGAGCAAGATGATGTGAAGAGGGTGAGATGTGTGAAGTTTAGTGAAGAATTTCCAAAAGAAGATGTACAGCAAGAATATGTAGAAGAATATGTAAATACTTATCCAGTGTATGAAAATAATGAGACGTCCAAGGATAAGAATAACGATGAAGAAAGAGGAAACTTTCAAAATGAAGATGAGAATGAACAAGATAAAAAGAAGAAAGAAGATAAAAAGGAACAAGAAGAGAGAATATATTCACAGAGACAACGGAATAGGCCCAAGCATTTAGAAGACTATGAGTTGGATGAATTACGAGAAAGATTACTACAATGTTCCATTGATCATTGCTACCGTGTTGCTGATGTTCCAACTGCATACACAGAAGCTCTCGAATCTCCAGAATCGCATTACTGGAAGCAGGCTATGGAAGAAGAAATGAGAGCCTTGGAAGAAAATGACACTTTTAAGTTGACAAAACTTCCTGAAGGACGGACAGTTGTTGGAGGAAGATGGGTGTATGCAGTGAAGCGTGAACCAAACAACACATAGAGGTTTAAAGCAAGATACGTGGTAAAAGAATATTCCCAAGTGAAAGGCGTGGATTATGAAGAGACTTTCTCACCGACCGCACGCCACACTACAATAAGGATGATGATGCAAGTAGCAGTGCAAGAAGATATGGAAGTTCACCAAATGGATGTGAAAACTGCCTATTTAAATTCTGATATAGACTGCGAAATATATCTTGAACAACCAGAAGGGTTCAAGAAAACCAATGAAAAAGGTGAACATTTAGTTTAAAAATTGAACAAATCTTTGTATGGACTAAAATAAAGTGGAAGAAATTGGAATAATCTGTTACATAGATTTCTTGTTAGTCATAAGTTTAAGCAATCTGCTGCTGATGCATGTTTTTATACAAAGCATGAAGGCAATGATATAACTATGATATTGATATGGGTTGATGATTTGATAATTGCTGCTAATAATAGTAATGTTCTCCATGTTCTAAAAGAATCTCTCAAAAATAAGTTTAAGATGAAAGATATTGGGAAAATCTCTTATTTTTTAGGAATTGAATTTATTATTGATTCAGGGGGACTATTGTTATGAACCATAGGAAATTTTGTGAGAAAATTCTTGAGAAATTCAGAATGAATGAATGTAACCCCAAAGCAATCCCTTGTGATTTAAGCGTAAACAAGTTAATTTCTAGTGATTCCAAAGAATTAGCTAACCCTAAATTGTATAGGGAGATTGTTGGTAGCTTAATCTACATTATGACTGGTACTAGACCTGATTTGAGTTATGTTGTTACTAAGTTGTCCCAATATATGTCTAACCCTACTGTTGCACATTTAAGTTTAGCAAGGCATGTTTTGAAGTATTTGAACGGGACCTTGCATTATTGTTTAACTTTTAAGAAGTCAGATGACCCATTGTGTTTAGTTGGTTACTGTGATTCAGACTGGGGTGCATCTGAGGAGAGAAGAAGTAATACAGGATATTGTTTTAAACTATATGAAGGTGGACCACTAATTTCATGGAAGACAAAGAAACAAAAGGTAGTATCTTTGTCCACTTATGAAGCTGAATATGTAGTTATAACCAATGCTATGCAGGAAGGAAATTTTTTTAGACAATTATATGCTGATATGATAAATTGCAATGGTGAAACTATTATTCTGAATGTTGACAATAAGGTAGCTATTGCATTAGCTAAGAATCCTGTCCACCACCAAAGATCTAAGCATATTGATATTAAGAATCATTTTTTAAGATCTCAAATTGAAAGTAAAATTGTAGATCTTGTTTATGTGCCTTCAAATTGAGGCAAATTAATTTAAGTTTAAGGGGGGATGTTGAGATGTAAACTCAAATTAATTATTTTATTTGAAGAGTATGTTTAAAGATATTATACTAATTTACTTTGTTGGGAATGGTGCTTGATATTATTGATACCTTTTATATTGAAGGTCCCTATTGTTATTGTTTCATGTGCTGCCATCTTGTAGCGAGTCTTGTAAATAAAGTTGAGAATAAAGCCGCTCACAGAAAAGACATGAGTTTAAGTTGATCCTCGCATTTCTACTTATATTTGCCAAAATAATGGACGTAAATGCAACACAAGTTCAACCCTGATAGGAAGAGGGTGAGAAGGAGTGGAAATGGGGTGACATGTAAAAATAACAGAAAACGACAGATATTAGTGTCTAATCCATAGTTTTCAAGGTCGCTGAGATGAATAGTGACACTCCTGATGTCCTTTAAGTTCAAGTTCAACCCTGATAGGAAGGGGGTAAGAAGGAGTGGGAAGGGGGTAACATGTAAAAATAACTGAAAACGACAGATATTAGTGTCTAAGCCATAGTTTTCTAGGTTTCTGTGATGAACAGTGACACTCCCAGTGCCCTCTAAGTACAAGTTCAGCCCCAATATGGAGGTGGGGTGAGAAGGTGTGGGAAGGGGGTGACATAAAAATAACCAAAAACAACAGATATTAGTGTCTAATCCATAGTTTTGAAGGTCGTTGAGATGGATAGTGACACTCCCAATGCTCTATAAGTCCAGGTTCAGCCTCGATAGGAATGGGGGTGAGAATGGGTGAAGAATGAAATGTCAAAATGACAGATATTAGTGTCTAATCCATAGTTTCGAGGTTGCTGAGATGAATAATGACACTCCTGACACCCTTTCAGTCCAAGTTCAGCCTTGGTAGGAAGGAGAGGGACGGGGTTAACATGCAAAAATAACCAAAAACAACAGATATTAGTGAGTAATCCATAGTTTTTGAGATTGCTAGATGAATAGTGACACTCCCTATGCCCTTCAAGTCCAAGTTCAGCCCTGATAGGAAGGGGGTGAGAAGGGTTAGGGAGGGGGTGACATGTAAAAATAACTAGAAACAACAGATATGAGTGTATAATCAATAGTTTTCGAGGTCACTGATATCAATAGTGAAACTCCTGATGACTTTAAGTCCAAGTTCAGCCCATTAAGAATGGGGCGTGAGAAGGGGTGAAATATGAAATATAAAAAATGCTGAGTAATGTAACTGAAGCAATCATCTTAACAGGAAAGGGAGAGAGTGAGAGAGAGAGACAGAGGGAGAGCAGGGTAGAGAGAGAATAGAGGGGGTGTTAAGGAGGAGAAAGAGGGAAAGAGTGAGGGAGAGAGAGAGAGAGTTTATTGGTTGTCATTCAGAGTTTTCCCAGGCAGCACTGGGTTGGTCGGCTATTATGTATATAATATATAAATGCACTTGGGAAATATTGCCAGTCCCACTGTAATCAACAATGGCAAGGAATCAAGAGGTATCTTCAATTTGCATATAATCAGACCCTAGAACTGTCAAAGCAGAGAAAGTTGATAGAAGAATGTCGAATGTCTCCTGAAAGGTGGACGAATTATTATTTTTTTGCAGAGTGGAATGAAAAACTTTTGAAAGAATATAACTTGAAAATTTTATTCTTCAAAAGACATTACACTACCAAAGCACTGATAAGGAGTACACATTTCTCATTAAGAGGGAGGTAGAACCAACCAGAATGAGAATATTTGCCAGCTAGTTATATTGTTTCTGGGAAAATTGCCCAACATTCAAAAAGCTATTCTAATAATGGAGACTTTGTGAAAGATAATAATAATAAGAAGAAAGACTTTAGCAGTAATAATTTGTCCCGCAGAACTATGATAAGGAGCACTGAAGAATTGAGAGCTGACGTACAAGCATGCTTTGTGAAAAGATGCTCTAAATTTGAAATTCTTTCATTAGCCATGGATAAACTTACTGATGTTACAGATGTGGCACAACTTTTTGCGTGGCGTTGAGACAGATAATAATGTCACTGAAGGAATGTCTGGACTTCAAGCAGTAAAAGGCCACGACAGGATATTTTTCGGGCAATGAAAATGTTTTTGAGTAAATTTAATCTTCCACTCGAGAACTTTCATAGCGTGACAACAAATGGCTCGTCTGCCGTAGTTGGAAGTAGGATAGGGTTAATATCTAAAGTAAAAGCGGAGCTTTCAAAGCATAAAGAAAAGAGAGGGATCGTTGTTTTTCATTGCATAATCCACCAGCAGAAGACTGGCCAAATCTGTTAAATTTTCAAATGTCACGTTCATTGTTTGTCTTGTGCCAACTTTATATAGTCAAGGGTCTTAACCATCGTCAACTCAAAGATTTCTTGGAAGATGTTGATGCTGAATATGGCATCTTGTCTATCACTGCGAAAGACGATGGATAAGTAGAGGTAAAATGTTGAAGCAATTGTATTGTCTCAGGGATGAACGTTTTCATTTCCTGGGCATGAGAAGAAAGAGGTTTCGGGACCTCAAAATGAGGATTGGCTTGTTGATTTAGCTTTTCATGTGGATTTCACGTCGTATTGGAATGAAATAAATGATAAATTGCAAGGGAGAGGTCAGCTTGTTCACGATTTGTAGAAGCATGTCAAAGTTTTTCAACGGAAGCATCAGCTTTGGGAAAGCAATTATGGAATGGAAGTACTTCTTACTTTTTAACTTTGGCACTGCATCGACGCTCAGATTTTTCTTCACGCGCAAATGAGCTCAGCACTTAACAAGGAATTCATTGACAGGTTTCAGCACTGTAAATCCCATGATTCCTACTTCAGTACCGTTTTGTTTTCATTACAAGTGAGTGTTGACTCTGTTCCTGAAATACTTCAAGTAGAATTGCTTGAGTGACAATCTTAGAGTGAGATTCAAGGATTCAACTCTACTGGAGCTTCACAAGTCTTAGCCGAAAGAAAACGACCCTCAAATTGTGATAGCGGCAAGAAATTGATTTCCTTTTCAGGTGCGCTTATCTAAAACTAAGTCGAGGTGAACTGATGAACATCTGCAAGATAATCTAAGAGTGGGAGCACCCCGAAAGGCTCCTAGAGTCGAAAATCCGTTAAAGAATATTCCTGTACAACCATGAGTATTAATAAAAAATTTAGACATTAATAAAAACTCATTCATAAATGTTTTCGCATTTCTATTATGTTCTTTAACCATATATCGTTCTTAACAAAATATATTTAGTGAAGATGACATAGGAAATTTTGGGGTAATACTTGATGTTTACAAATGCTAATAAATTATCAGGCGGGGCGAGATCATTCAGAAGAGGAATATTGCAGATGTTGTTGTTCCCAGTGCAAAGTCCTCACCAGTTCACCAAGCTGACTGGCCACCTGGGTCTCTGCCTGCTGCCTGAATCAACTTATCAAATGTTTCCTAGATAGTGACCCCCGAGGGTTTTCGGGAGTCGTTATCTAGCCCTAATATTTCTTTGGGGGTCATTATCTTTATGATATTTACAGTCTTTTGTTTATGTTTTTATGGTAATCCCCAACGGCTTGTACTAAACACGCCGCAAAGGTGGAAACATACCGGGTTAAAACCCTTGGCGGTCATTGTCTAGGAAAGATCCACCTCATCTATATCAAGCAACGACTCACTCAATAAATAAAAAAAGAAAAGGTAAATTACTGTGCACTGTTTTTTTATTAATTTCTGTGATCACGTTTTGTACTGAAGAAAGGAGCCTTTTATTCCTATTTGGCTCAAGCGAATGAGACAGCCTTTCTGAATGAGTTATAAATCCTGATACTAGCACCTAGACGAAAGGCTC
This sequence comes from Macrobrachium rosenbergii, assembly GCF_040412425.1. Lineage (NCBI taxonomy): Eukaryota > Metazoa > Arthropoda > Malacostraca > Decapoda > Palaemonidae > Macrobrachium > Macrobrachium rosenbergii. The sequence continues at coordinate 2,666,467 of NC_089794.1, forward strand.
TAATGACCCTTTAAAGCCCTGTTCTCTTATTTATTCAGTCATTTATTTGTTTATATATAGATTTATTTATCATTGTATTCTGTTGAAGCTTTGCTCTTTTTAGTACAGCTTTATAATAATAATAATAATAATAATAATAATAATAATAATAATAATAATAGTAATAATAATAATAATAATAATAACGGTTGACGGCCACACCTGAGCAGCAGAGATCAGAGCTCTATCATCTCTTGAGTCGCAGCTGTTGAAAGGGGGTATGTGAAGGGTGAGATGCTTTGCCTTCGATTCGTAAAAGCTTCATCTAGCCACTTTTGATCTAAAGATGCGAATTATGCACGCGGTGATTAGTCAACTGTGTTAGATTGCAGACTGGGTACAGAGGAGCGTGGAGCTAGCAACCTCATCCCATCCCAAAAAGGCTTGCTGAGAACAGATGATGAACTCATCTGGAGCACCTCTCAGGAAAGATGGCAAATGGTCAAACAAAAGTGTATAAAAATCGTAAGTCTATTATCAACTTAGCAAACAAATGATGTATTATTAACATAAGCTCAAGTAACAACGTAATTGCATTTTAAACATTACTTTACAGCCGAAGTTTTGATTACCCTTACGGACTCGAAGGTCGTGGGACAAATTCTCATACCCTTCAGGCACCTTGTGATAAGGTTAGATAAACACAGAAAATGCGCCAAACTGCTCATAATGACAATCATTATTACAAAACGTCAATGTCTCCCATGGGAAAAAATAGTTCACGATTGAATATCCAGATGCTTTTGAAGGTTGATTTACTCTAATTTTGTTATCCTTGCCACTTGTTGTCTGGCAGTATAGAAAATCATGCTGAAAGGGTAAGCTGTCTCAGGAAAAAATGAAGATAGTAAGGTGGTGTATTAGCAGCTGCTTGTTGAGATTCGGCTACCCTTACGCTAAGGCTTGTCCTTTTCCCGAGGGCAGTCTGCAAGTGTGTCAAGGTGGTAAAGGGATCAAGGGGCCCGGTATGAAGACTAGTTCGGTAGCAGCTACATTCTGGGGAATGATATGGGAATCATTGGAAGGCCAACTGGCCAGCAGGAATGCTGAAGATGGGTTGATCAAATGGTTCTATTTGGACTGATAACCATTGACTGAACGCCACAACCCAGTCTGACAAAGAACCAATGGGAGATCCTGAGGCCAGTTGCCAAATTTCCACACCATTGACTTCCATGCTCGCCTAAATTTTAAATTCATTCAACCACTGGTAAAATCTAACTTATATAAAGTGATATATGCTTCTTTCACAGTCTAAAGATCATTTCCTGTAAACTTTCTTTATCAAGTGAATCACAATTACTTTTTACATTTATTAAAACAATTTTAAATAGATTTAAGTTACTTTAATTAGATGGAAAACTAAAGCTGTCACTGTTGTCATCTGCATTCAGTATGTCAATCAAGACATCACTCGATCGTCTTCTGCTGCTTCATGATTCAGCATAAACAACCATTCTTTGATGGCTCTTTATTCATGCATTTTATATAAACATATATATAAATATGCAAATGACAAAGAATATAGGTCACTGAATCATATAACATAAAAAAAATAATATATCTGACCAATAAACCCCTAAAGGGAGTGTGGACATTTTTTCCACACTTGGTGTGGTAGACCGCAAAATGAAGACTCCACTTCGGCACTTGACCATCTAGTGCATCAAAACGTCCACAATGGAGGCCACATTTCCATGTGTCGGCAACACTGCCCGAGGCTATGATGGCGAAACTTCACAACAACAAATTTTTCACCAGTGGACTTGAGCAAATGATACTGTTAGATCCTGAAAGGAGAAGCATCACAGGAGAAGAGTCAGTTTAGGAGGATACCTTTTGGATTAATGAACTCTGCAGTGACTTCCAACAGGGAGATGAGGAAGATGCTGGCTGGAACCAAGGACGCTGGCCTTTTTATGGATGACCTGTTGACTCATACAGTCATGGAAAGATCACAATGAGTGACTCGAAGACCTATTCCAGAGAATGAGGAATGCAGGACTGACTATCTGGCCTTCCAAATGCTACAGCAGATACACTGAAGTAGGATTCCTCAGACACAAGGTCAACTGTGATAGGATTGCCATGGATGAAGCGAAGCTCATGAAGATCCTGGGTTTATTACCGCAAAAGACATAAGATGCAGGTGAGATCATTCCCAGGCTTGACAGGCTTCTACAGGAAGTGTGTCAACAGCCACACAAATCTTGCAGCGCCTTTAACCAACCTACTGAAGAAGAAATGACCGAACAAGATAGAGCGGCAGGATCCTCAACAAAAGGCATTTGATGGACTGAAAAGAGCTTTAGGAAATTCATCAATGCTGTAAGTACTAGACTTTAACAGGATTTTCATCATGAGGACAGACGACTGGGATGAAGGACTAGGAGACACACAACTGCAAGAGTTTGCTGCTGGCATATTTCCAGTGGCTTATGTAAGTAGGAAACTCGGGAAGAACGAGTGCAACTGCTGCAGGACTGACATGGGATGCCTGGATATAATATTTGGTGTTAATTTGGCTTGTTATCTTCACATCACCTACTCCAAGGTGCTAGTACTAAACATGGTGGAAGTTCCTTGGGATGCCGTGTTTAGTACTAGCCCCTCGGGGATCAAAGTATTATATACACCCATTTATATATTGTGTGGTCAACAAATTACATTAATAAACGATATCTTTGTGCTGCCGTGTAGCCCACTTTGAATTTACCATACAGTGTTTAGTACTGGCACCTCGGAGGAGGCGACGCGTAGATAACAAGCCAAATTAGCACCTAATATTTGCTGTTAAGAAACTCCATCTGTGCCTGTATGGGGCGGATGACACGATACAGACCAACCACACGGCTCTTGCATACATTCTCCGGTAAGCTCATAAGTCCAAGGACCATGAGGTGGTCCACAAAACTCCAGAGCTATACGTTTCGAGTGGAGAGCATTTCACGAAAGCTCGACGTTGGCGCAGATTACCTCAGCAGGTTAAATGATTGTAAATTAAGAATTAAGATATGACTTTTCTTCGGTGAGAGTGTTGTTGACAAAACCTTCTATCTAATTAGGTTTAGAGATCAGTAGAAATAGCAAACGAGACGTGATGAGTTAAGTGGAGATAATGAGTGACGTGGAGGACTCTCGTGATGGTTCTGATTTGAAATGATATTACTATTTCTTTTGTTACATATCTTTTATTGTTGAGGAATACACTGTATGTGGCACTTTTGATTAGTTAGAATTCTGGAACTAAGAAATTTGTTTATAGTAACGTAGTTAAAAACTTGACATTTTTTAAAAGGACGCTCTTTGGCGAGGCCAAAGCGCCCTCCACTTACTCATCTTGTAGAACTTGTAAAAGTTAGATGGGTTTTTGTGTGTCCTGTCTTTCCCGGGAGGCCTCTCGCTAGATTGACCACGAGACTTTAGGTTATTATAGTAATTGTAGTCCGATTTAATCGAAGCCCATTTCAGCTTTTGTTGGTGAGCCCGATAGGCAAAATTCTAGGTTCGATTAAATAGTGATATCAGTGAAATTGTAGCAGACTTAACATAATTTTTGTGCCTTGATTCAGCTGCCACTGTTCCAGAAATTCATCCTTTGTTCCTCGTTCAGCTCGCTCTTGAATGCAAGCCCAGTTATAGATCGTATTATAGTAAAGGTGTAAATTTGCACATACTTTTCATAGTAACGTAATTTTAAATAGCTTGGGTATGTTTTTTTTTTATGCCGAAGTTGATTATTATTGCAATAAAATTAGAAAATGTACTCGCATTTGGTGTAACTACCGCCCTATAATACTGGTTCGAAGCCATAGTCAGTGGACTTCGTATCCTTGCCCAGAACAACGGGCACGAACCATGTAAACATCGAGGAGAAATTCTCTAGAAGTATGTTGCCAAAGTACAATTTATAAGATTATTATTTGTTCTTTTATAAGGTTGTTCCTATCGTAGTTACTATGTTGCAGTTTCGAAAATAGATCATATCTTTAATTCTCTGTAATGTTTCAGGATGTTGATTTAAAATACGTTAATTTCATATTTACTTTTCATTTTGAAGAAACTATTCTTTCTGAAAGGTTATAGTGAAATTTTGTTATGTTTGTCTATGTTTAAAGCATGCCAACATGATTTCGTTAGAGGTTTACGTAATCTGTAGTGGGGATATTCCCAAGCTGGCTGAGTTAATCAAGATTACATAATATCTACTACATGGTAGAGCAGTGCACTGTAGGCTGTACGCTAGAACTAGAATCATTGAGAGACGGAGGCATTCATCATTCATCATTATATATATATATATATATATATATATATATATATATATATATATATATATATATATATATGTGTGTGTGTGTGTGTGTGTGTGTGTGTGTGTGTGTGTGTGTGTAGAGAGAGAGAGAGAGAGAGAGAGAGAGAGAGGGACGGTAAACAAGTCTCTCGACCCCAGCTGTCTCAAGCAGATATAGAGGAAAACATGTTTCCCCTTTCAGCGAAATTTATTTTAGCATTCCGATTCGAGAGAGGAGCCGTTCTAAGGACAAAGGCACCGACAGACTGCTTCCACGAGTTACGATCGGCCTGAAACTGACTACGTCGTGACTAAGTGTTTTGAGTAAATGTTATCAATTTTCAGAGTTCGCGTTCCAGTTACACTAAACAGAAAGACATTAGCTTCTTCCACTAACGAACTACAGCCACACATTGTGTGACATACCTGTTGTTAGTTTTACTTTCTGTTCATATCCTCCTAAAGTTATTGAAAATCTGTGTTGGCTCTTGAGTTTAGTGGAATAGACATTAAAATATAATAGAATAAATTGTGGCTCATTGATTGATATCATTTCGTGAGTTATTGTATATCTAAGTTAATGCAAACAACACAGGTCTTCTCTCATTTTACAAATGGCAATAATGGTTTTTTGAGCCACTTCAGCTAATTGAAGAAATAAAGTTTTGAAGAAGAAATATCAACAGGTTTTAAAAATAGGTGAGGAAGATTTGAAATTGTTGAATGATACGATTCTCACAAATAATGATAAGTATTACCCTGTCGATTGAACAACACACATAAACGCCGGTAACACTAGCTAAAAACCACAATCGTAGACACTTCCTTTATTTCACAGGTTCCCTGTATATAGTACCTCTTAAGTTTTCGAAATATCCCATTAGACGAGCGTACTGATATGTACGCAGACTGCTGTAAAGATGGAAAGCTTACAAAATTCTTCTTCAGGAATAATCCCACTTCCTCAAAGTTTCGTAGATATTCAGTGACAGCTTATCTAGAATTCCTGATTAACATTTAAACAAACGATGTCGAATTCACGCAAACACTGGGAAAGCTAACATGAATATATAATGAGTGCTGAATTGAAAAGTAAAAATCACTCTTTCAACAATGTCCTGCTAAGATGGACCAGCCAGTAGATATCAAATGAAGTTTTTTCCTCCATCACATTCCTAGAAAATCGATTCATCAGAGCAGCGGAAAACTCAGGTTTTCAGTGGATTTCGGAGCAGAATACCCAAGCCTTTTATGCTGGTGATCATCATCATCACCACCTCACGTTTAATTTTGGAGGCCTTCTATGGCCTCCATTCGGTTCATTCAGCGAGCACTTTGTCGGTTACAGGTTTGAGTTTTCCTGCATATCTTGCTCTCCAGTGAGCTAAATGTTTTTAGATAGTTATATTTTCAATCTCTTCTTGAGTTCTAAGCTTTCACCTTTTTTCCGTACTTGGGAGACTTACTGAAGAGCCAGCAGTTTGATACAATTTGAATCCATGACTTTTGGAAACATCCTTGTTTCCAAATAGGCAAATCAGTCGACATACACAGACCCGACATTACTTCACTGAGGCCTCTGCTGGTCATAGTCTTCCTTCCCTTAAAGCTGCACTTACCTTTTGTAGATATTCTTTTCTGACACAGACTAATGAAGTGACAAAAACACTGACGCGTAAACACACACACTCTCTTGCATGGGGATAACTAGAAATGAGCAAGAATCCACTACCTGTCCTCAAAGTGTCTCCCAAACCCTGCGATAAATCACCGAGATGTCCCTCTCTCTTTCACCCAGACAGGGCCACAGGCTCTCGTGAAAACCAGTCTAATTTGAACCCCTCAATCGAGAGCCCTCGAAAGGGAACGTGCAGCGCAGCACGAGTTGAACAGAAAAACGCGAAGCAACGTCAGTCTCTGGCTCACCATCTATCTTTTTTTTTTTATTCTTATGAGGACGGGCCGAGTTCATAAACCCTCGATCTGTACCGGATGTCCGGATGTCCTGCTCCTTATCTGAGAGAGTAAGAATGGCACTGCCGCCACTCATCCTCTCACGTTGCAACGAAATGGTACACAGTGAGTTTTCCGTAGTCTCTTCTATTATCATTTTCATTAATCAAGATTTTTTATGGGGAAACCAAAAGAGGCAAATTTCGAATGTTTAAACCTTGTATTACTGCTCACGTGACCACACCGTCAGAAAAGAAGGTAAGATAAGAGAGGGTCGAGACGGCAAGTCCTAATATTAGGAACGTTAGCTACCATTTCGAAGCCCGGACAAGTTGCTTTCATTCGCATCCTCCAAGTTTCCCCATCCTCTCGAGCCGCCCCTTCAGTTCAGTGGCTTGAACTCAAGGACTCGCCTTCGTGTCTTCACCATAGAGGCATGCAGCAAATCTTTCACTCAAATACAGTTTCCTCTTCATAGAATTCTTCTTCAATAATCCATTGAAGACCCATGTAACGGCTTAAAAAAGTTGATTTGATTCTTAATTATTCCTCTTATTATTCATTTGTTTCAGATTACATACATACATACATACAACACACACACACACACACATATATATATATATATATATATATATATGTGTGTGTGTGTGTGTGTGTGTGTGTGTGTGTTCACTACATGACAAGATGCATTTTCACAAGAGCACGTTCCAACAAATTAATCTCCGTCACGACCTATTTTCCAGATAAGATCATTGTAAGGGAAACGTAGATAGGCAAAGTATAAGTTATCAGAAACATTATTTTTCTTGAGTGTAGTTCCCCTAGTCCCGTTTTGAGAAAAGTGAAATCTGTTATTTACTGTAAGTTTTTCTTTCATATCAATGCTTATTTTCGAGAATGTAATATTTTAGTAGGTTAATGAAATTTTGGTGTGTTTAGAGGCATGGAAGTATGATTTTCCTAGAGGTTTTACATAATCTGTTTGTTCTAAATATTTCCTGGTCCCATTGACCGAGATTATGTGCAGTAATGTCTGCTCTCAGTGGGAGTTTGTGTGTGTGTGTGTGTGTGTGTGTGTGTGTGTATGTGTATATATATATATATATATATATATATATATATATATATATATATATATTATATATAAATATATATATATATATATATATATATATATATATATATATATATATATATATATATATATGGATGTATGTGTGTGTATGTGTCAGCATAACTCTGAAACGTATTGAGTAATTTCAACCAAATTTGGTATACATATAACTCACTATCTGGAAATCAACACCCTGGGGGCAAGACATCACTAGCACCAAAGGGCACCAAAGTGGGTAGGGGTGGGAAGGGCTTTCCTGAAATGGGGCTGGTTGTGCCCATAGACTTAGTAACTTTACGAATTTATCATACCTCATTTCTATCTGGAAATCTGAAAAAGAATACTGTGGGGGTAAGACATCAATGGCACCAAAGGGGGTGGGGGTTGGGAAGGGGGTGACAGAGAGAGTGAGAGGGAGAAGAAGTGAGAGAGATAGTAGAGGGGGTGTTAGGGAGAAGAAAGACGGAAAGAGACAGGGAGGGTTGGGGGAGGGAGAGAGAGAGAAAGAGTGAGAGGGGGAGGAAGTGAGAGAGAGTGAGTAGAGGGGATGTTAAGGAGGAGAGAGGGGGGAGGGAGAGGAAGTGAGAGAGAGAGTAGGGGGGCTGTAAGGGTGAGGCCACACCAGACGCGGTGAGCGTGGAGGTTGCAGGGAAGAGGTTCCCGCGGCGATTTGAAATGTAACATATCTTATGTGCGTGGCCACACCGGGCCAGCGGGAAGACTCGACCCTCTGCAGTTACCGCCAAGCGATGTAACATGTTTTAAAATACCGCGGCGGTTCCCGGCGTCTTCACCCGAGACCACACCATTTCCATTAGTTGCCGAAGTTTCACGTATTCAGTCGGTCGTGATTGGGCATAATGGCGACAAAAGAATTAATTGGGGAGGGGTTTGGGAGGAGAGCTTTGTGGGATCCCCGTGATCCACTCCACAAAAATACCATTGTGTTAAAAAAAAAAAAAAGCATTGGAAAGATATAAGCAATCAACTGCTTTGATGGTAAATTAAAATGGTGCGTGTGCCTTTTTAGTGTATATCTACATATATATATATATATATATATATATATATATATATATATATATATATATATATATATATATATATATATATGTGTGTGTGTATACATATAATTTTATATGTATATATATAATATATATATATATATATATATATATATATATATATATAATTTCTATATAGCATATATGTAGGCCCATATATATATATATATATATATATATATATATATATAGAGAGAGAGAGAGAGAGAGAGAGAGAGAGAGAGAGAGGGGGGGATTTTTTCCATGCATGAAGCTGGAAAGATAACCAGACAAAATCTAAAAGATGAAGTCGGGATATTTCAAATGAAAAACTTTCATATGTTTGAACAATATATTTCATGCAAATACTAGTTAATTCTGAAAGTATAAGGGACAATGATTTTTTTATGAACTTTGTGTCATATTTGCCTCAATTATATTGCCTGGTAAGGCTAAATTATTTTGCCATGGAACTCTTCCAACTCCAGTGAAATAATTCGAGAAGGCTTCCCTGATGTTTAAACAGGTGCGGATTTACATTGAGGCTAATGAGGCTGCAGCCTCAGGCACCGGGTACTGAGGGGCGCCCCAGGATGAGGCGATGATTAAAAAATAAATCAATAAAATAACTGGCAGTAGTACATTCACGAGACTTGGCAACCCTGGCCTGTGAACGCGTACACATGCCAGGGTTGCCAAGTCTCGTGAATGTACCATTGCCAGTTATTTTATTGATTTATTTTTAATCAATGGAATGACCTCTTTTTTTAATACAGTATGATACAGCACAATAGATCAATCGTTTCAATATAAATTAAACGCAGAACCTGCCGAAACATGACACTAACTACTACTGTTCATATCGAAACATGTACTAAAACAAAATATGATAAATGTGTACGTGTTTGTTATAAAGGCCCCTGACCTGAAGTAGCCTATGGCCCCAAGTACTGCTAGTCTGCGCCTGTGTTTAAAGCACTGTTTAGTAGCCGGCCTTCGGGAGAAATGAGTTGCCTGTAGTTCGTCGTTTGTTTTGTGAGCCTGACTTCTATTATTGCAACCAAAGAATCAAAAGATCGTTGGGTCATACATAAATATTTATAAAATTTGTCTTCGTATAAACGAAACTGACGATATAAATTGTAAAATTCACTTCCTTCCCTTCTCTGTTTATTGAAATCGTGAATCCACACTCTTTTGTATAGTCTATCGTCAAATTTAGCACTTGGGTTTTCGATTAAAAGCAATTTCCTACCCAAACGCGATAATGACGTGCTTGCACAGAAGGATAGCTTCGACTGCTGAGAGTGATGCGTGAGAGGGTGACGTTTTTGGTGTGCCCATATGTAGCTTTGACGCTGCTCTCCCGCCCAAGTCGTGCCTCTACCTCAACGCTTGCTGCGTCCGGTGTGGCTTTATCCTAAGGGAGGAGAAAGAGGGAAAAAGTGAGGGAGAGTTGTTGAGAGAGAGAGAGAGAAAGTTTGTCGGTGTCATTCAGAGATGTGCCGGCCGCATATTTCTCAAGTCTGGATGAGTATAGGGATAGGGAAAATTAGGACCAATCAAAGCGCGCGGAGCTGATCATGATGTCACAAGCCACGCCTTTTAGCTTCTCAGTTCCATATCCATTACCGTCAGTCACGATGCCGATGAAAAACTTCCCAATTTCACAGTTTATGGCTTGTATGACTTATAAATTTTAGTCAGATATATCTAAACATAATACAACACTAATTTAACAACAATATATTCTTCAAATGAAATACATCGTGAAATATATTATGAGTTATTGGTTTCTCCTTCTTGGTAATAATGGTCAGTGCCTGTTAATTCCTGCTTGCAAAGTCGATATATATTGCATAAATAATATTTTTATCGCGAGTTTCTAAATTATATTCTTGAAAATACATGTTTAATTCCATTTATAAAGAGTTATTATAGCTCATAGGATGAATCAAACAATAAGTAAAATGGTAAAGATGATGGTATGGTAAAAACGATAGTATAAGACCTGTAATTAGCACTACAGACTACAGACAGGAGGCCAAGAACTGCGGCACTTCGACTCTCATCAAAATGATTTTAATCTTGGACTTTGAAAGTGACGGCTTTAAAAATGTTGACGTTAAATATGAACAAGACTGTGTAAAACTTAGAACCAATGTCAAGTGCAGAGAAGAATTCAAGCAGTGGAAAGACACTTTTTGTAAAAAAAAAAAAAAAATAAGCAGGTTTTAATTCTTATAAATTGTAGGCTACCCAGTTGGCAGCGAAAGAAAATGTTGCAAAATGCTGACTCGTATGGCAGGGGTCACTGAGCTAGAGGGCAACTGAAGTAAGTTGCTGCTAAAATGTTGACAGGATGTAGTGTTATGTGCTGGGCTGTGCAATGTACTTTTTTTCTCATCCCTAAAGTACTTCTTGTAAGTTAAAAATATATAAAAAAAACTGAACATTTACCTATATATTATTTCAATGCAGTTTGTTTTATTTGGCTATCATTATTGCATAAATTTAAGTCTCAGCTCAGTATTAAGTCCATTTTAGCCCCCAAGGATCTGTACTGTACAGTACTGTATGTGTGTGTT
>NC_089794.1:2680000-2802500 GCF_040412425.1 Macrobrachium rosenbergii
AAAAAAAAAAAAATGTAAATAAATAAATAAATAATAAAAATTATAAAAATGAAATCTTTTAGAAATTAAATCAATTGAAAATAAAAATAGTGCGAAAGAGAAAAACTAACAACAAAACTATTAATAATAAAGATATAGTAAAAAGAACAATGAAACTAATAAAACAACAATAAAGATTTTAAAAATTGAAATAAAATTCATAAAAAATACGAAAAATAATAAATATAAAAATTAAATCTAAAAATAATAAAAAGGAAAAGAAAACAAATAATATTAAAAATTAAATTATAACATAAAATAGTAAAAAAAAAGTAAAAATTATAGAAAAGAGAAAGAAAATTTTCAGAAAATGTAAAAATAGAAATGCTAGAAACAGAAAATTTAGAAAATCTGAAAATTAGAAACAGAAAAAGGAAAAAATGGCAAAAACCAAAATAATGATGACAATACAAAAACACGCATAATATGACCTAACCATTACATATTGAAAATAAGAATAAAAATATGAAAAAACTGTAGCAAAAACTGTATACATTAAATTAAAATATGAGCATCGAAAAAGATCAAATAGTGATACTGAAAGTATAAACTGAAAATACCAATAAAATTTTTTAAATAGAAAACTGAATTAACACAAAAATTATAGGAAAAATTAAGATAATAAGAATATAAAATGAAGAAATGAAAATAATTAAATTGAAAATAAAACTAAAAGATTAATACAAAATAAAAAGCAATTAATATAAAAAATCAAAATGATAAAGATAACCAAATAGAAACAATGGACATGAAAGCTACCAACAATAGAAATAAAGACAAATAAATAAAATATGAAAAATGAAAATAAAAGGTACAAAAATAAAAATAAAATAAATTAAAAATAAAATTAAAAACAATAAAAAACATAGGTAATTAAATTAAAATTAATAAAATATAAAGTAAAATACAAATGGAAAGAAATAAAAAAATAAAAATAACAATAACAAAAATTGAAATAAGAAATTAAAATAAAATCATAAAAATAAGAAACAGATAAGAGAAATAAAATAAAAATAATTTAGATATAAAAAATAAGCTAAACTTACAAGCAAATATAACAATAAACATAAGCGAAATAAAAAATAAACAAATAAAAAGGAAATTAATAATATAAATAAAAAAGTAATAATAAATAAGACAAATAAAAATAATGAATGTATTTAACTGATATTAATAAAAATAAAAAAATCATGACAATTTAGACAACAAAAAATACGAAAATTTAAAACATAAAAAATATAAAATATAAAAATGAAAAAAGCAAAAACTTAAACTTAAGTAATTGAAACAAAAAATGATAACAGAATAAATGTCAAGGTAAAATAGAAATAAAAGATTAAAACAAAAATACAAAATTAAGGAGGAAATTAAAGGGAGAAAATTTAAAAGATAAAATAAACAATTATAAAGAGTAATAAAAATACTAAAAAATTGAAAGTAATAGATTCCAAAATTAAAAATATAATGAAGCTAATGATGAAAGCATAAAAATTAGAGTAATGAAAAAATTTGTTACATTATTTTTATTTTTAAAACTAAAAATAATATATCAATGAAAAACAATGAAATATTAAGAATAACAATAATGAAAATTAGGGTTATAGATATGAAAATAAAAATAAAAAACTTAAAATATAATTCAAATGAGGAACATAGAAAATGAATATAAAAGGTACAAAAATAAAAGTAAATTATTATTATTATTGTTGTTATTCAGAATATAAACCCTCTTCACATAGAACAAGCCGACAAGGGGTCCCCATTGACTTGCAATTCAAGCTTCCAAAGAATATGGAGTTCGCTGGAAAGAGGTAAGAGGAGATAAAGGGAAATACAAAAAGAAGAGATCTCACTTATTAAAAAAATGAATTAACAAATTAATAAATATATAAAAATGTAAGTAAATTATCAGAATGCAAGAAGAATTGTGTTAGAGTAATAATGAATTGGATCTTCGCTTGAACTCCTGATAAAAAAAAGTATACCTTAGTTTTACCAGACCACTGAGCTGATTAACAGCTCTCCTAGGGCTGGCCCGAAGGATTAGACTTATTTTACGTGGCTAAGAACCAATTGGTTACTTAGCAATGGGACCTACAGCTTATTGTGGAATCCGAACCACATTATAGCGAGAAGTGAATTTCTATCACCAAAAGTTCCAATTGCTGGATATCCTCAGGGCGTGTTCCACAGTCCAACAGTGTGAGGAAGAAAGGACCTCCGGAGCTGAGGAGTCCAACAGCGGCACATTTACTGCATATTGGTGCTTATATTCAGCAAATCCAGTTGCTCTCGGCAGGATAAGGGGTTTTAGGGACCAACTGTGAATGTGAAAGATCTCTTTTAAAATATAACTTATAAAAAATTGACAAACAAGAGACCATCTATCAATGGTCCAAGTCATAACTGCTAATATTAGGAAACGGCAACCTACCAATACGGAGCACTCTATCTAAAAGAGATAAATCTGGCAGAAGCAGACATCCATACCGGAGAACAGTATTCTCGTAAAGGAAGGAGAAACGACCCAAAACAGGTTGCACTGATTTTATCACTCTTATAAAATATGAGACCTTACGTAGAATAATTAACTTTTGTGCGGTATTTTCTAACACTGACATTAAATGTTTCTCAAAGCAAGATGTGAGTCAAAAGTTAACCTAACCACCGCCCACTCGTTAAGTTTCTAGGTATTAAGGCCCTGGGACTAAACAAAAAACCCTACAGTTCAAATTCCATGTCAAGTATCTGCCGGGAAAAAGGAATTGCGTCGCCGATTTCCTGTTATGATTCACTGCCCATAGGACAACACCTGGGGTAGACGACACCGAGCTGGACAAAAACCTAACGATTGCGGTAGTTTCCTCTGCCACTGAAGCCCTAGACCATGACGGACAAATCATGGATGAAGAGACCATCAAGGGGGCGGCAAGCGATGATCCAGTTTATCAGTTATTAATGGCTAAGGTATTAGCTGGAGACTGGAACCAGCAGAAGTAGCAAAAAATAGCACGTCTACACCCATTCTACAGCGTCAGGGACCACTTGGCCATTGCCAGTGAATTAATTATGTACGCTTATGATCAAGGATGTTCCCGTTTACTTATCCCAAAAAGACTCCGACGGCAAGTGGCAAGTAATTTGCTTGCTGATCATCAAAGCCTTGACTCCATGTTGCGAAGGGCCCAGCACTCTGGTTACTGGTCAGGTGTGAAGGTGACTTACAACACCGCAGATCGACCTGTACCTCATGCAACATACATGCGACATCACTACCTACAGAAGCGATGAACCCCACACCGCCCCCGGGCTACGCCTCTCAGTGCACAGTAGAGGACTTGTTTCAGATGGCGGGCCAGATGTACATGGCCTATGCAGACAGGTTAACTGGATGTCTAGACATAGCCCATATCCCAAACAGCGCGACTTCTTCCAAGCTGATGACACAACTGAGAAAATACTGCACTCGTTGTGGGACACCCGAGCAGATCTCCACAGACAGGGGTACTAATCTAAGTGACGGAATGCTCACATTATTCAGGAGGTGAGGTGAGGCACCTCAGTCCACTACCCATGGTCAAATAGTAGCAGAGGCAGCTGTCAAGACTGCAGGGAAAATAATTAGAGCCAACACTGGAGGAGGAGGGAGTCTCGATAATGGTAAAGTATCACTTGCCGTCCTCCAGTACCTTAACACTCCCCTATGTGGGGTGAATAAGTCTCCAGCGCAACTCGTTACCAGCAGACAGTTATGAGATGGTGTGCTCACAGCCAGATGACACTATAAGGTAACCATGCAGGCACTGGCACCGGGCACTCAGAAAATGGGAGCTGGAAATGGCAAAAGCACAAGAAAAACTATGCTCCATGGACATCCCCGTGCAGACTGCTGATGCCCCTCAAGACTGGTGACCATGTTCGAATCCAAAATTAGGCTTCCAACAGGTGGGACAGAGCAGGTGTTGTGACAGAAACTCTCCCACACCGTCAGTGCACAATAAGATTAGATGGCGGTGGCCACTTATCCTTGCTCAACCGAAGACACCTGAGAAAAATCAACTGGTTGCCTGCTGTAAGTGGTTCGCCTCCCACACCCACTTTGCCATTACACCCTGTAAGAAATAAATCCAAACCTGCATGTATGACAGATTTTGTATGTTAAACACATGGATTTATTGATAATTTTGCCTGCCAAAGAGATTTTCTTGTGCTTAAACAAATAGTCGAGAGTTAATGTCATCATGTTTTGTCTCAGTACATGCTTGTACTGGCAAACGTTCTCGATTATTTATTACAATTTTTTGTTTTGTTTTGTTCCTCTAAGTTTATCTTAAGATGTCTGTTTGATAGTTACTCATTAATTATTTATTTACTTGTGAATTTTGTGCAAAAAATAATGAGTTAAAAAGGATATTGTCATTGCCAAATTCTTGGAGGGAGATGTAGGATTTTTTCAATGCATGAGCTGTGGGCTCTCTCAGGTCTCGACAGCTACGATGTTACTACTTACTGCCTCGATGCTCTGTCTGCGCCTTGCCCTCATCTAAAAAGCATATCTTATTATTTATATGAGCTTATAGAATAAAGGTATTCAAACCAACAATTTTCTTTTTTGAGAAAGGCGTGAGACACAGAAGAAAAGGAAAGATAGGATGAAGCATATTACAGACAGAAACAGAAAGTACCTATAATAGTAAACAAGCATTTGAAAGATATGAAGAAGAAAAGGAGATAATGAATGATAAAGCAGATATGGGAATATACTGATAGAATAGATCAGGGTATAAGATGAGAATAAGCAAGAGATTAAAGAAGAGCACTTAGCATCAAATATCGTAAAATTCTGAAGGCAGCGTTCTAGAATGCTGACAGGAAAATCAAAGAAATGTATAATGAGAATACAACAGATGAATATAAAAAATTACATAGACCTTAGACGAGCCTGAAACAGAACGAATACCAAATGTTCCTCCATAGTGCATTGCATGAACATATTGACACAATATTCAACGTAACCTTCACGGAAATTAAACCCATGGGAGATTACTGTAACTAAGAAAACGTGAAAATCCAATTGGAGATGAAAACCAGTGAAGCATCAGGGCCAGACAGGTTAAGACTGATTATATATTCAAATTGTTTACACAGTGCTCCATTCTTACAAAGAAGGGATTACACAGAACAGCTGATGTAAGTCTAAAACAGTCCTCACGCCAGAGAAGCTATACTCCACAGTAAAAGATCTCAGGCCAATAGCAATTACGAATGTATCATACAAATCCCCATGAAGACAAAATAAAAATGCACAACAGAAATAGGGGGGAGAACTCATGAACTGCCACCAGATTTCACTGCTCAAAGAAGAGGGATTGATAACTTGTATATGTTAGAATACTGCATACATAAAAGTTATTCATAAAAGTAATATATTAATATCAGTGACTGGTACAGTATAGATGACATAGAAGACATGCAGTATACTGAAGGGATAAGAATACTCAGATTCAGGCAAAACAAATGGCAACCATGGATGACTCAGTCATAAGCAAAAGTTGCGGTATGGTGATGACAAGGAAGTTCTACTGGAAGCTGCTAGCAATGCCAACGTTCTGTTCCATGAAAACAATGAAGCTTGGCACAAAATCAATTAATTAATTACATAAAGTAGATAGTCAAGTTTACAAGACAGTACTAAAGGCACCAAGGTATTCAAAAACCTATGCTTTACGACCTGAAATAAGGGCTTCATTCTACCACTCAGGGGATATAAAGAACAAACTATTCTATATAAAGCATTACCCTCGACACTATTAAATGGCCTCAGACGAGTATGTCCCTTATGGGGGTAGTGCCGTCAGTGTGCCTCACGTGGTGCAATGCAGGCATTCTTTAAGGGTGGTTGCTTGCAGCATCCCTTCTGCTCCTGGCTGCAGCCTCTTTCACTCCTAATTCTCTACCTCCACTCGTGTACTGTACATATTCTTTTTTTTCCTGTGAGGCTTCAGGAAAAGTCAGGAGTGGAAGACTGATTCTTTATCATTCTTGACAGGTGTTTATAAGACAAAAAGCGGACAGAAAGGTAGCTGGTGACCCAAGGCCCCCAGCTGCGTCCATACATGATTTGTGTTTTCTGACAAGCATAAAAATACGTACAACATTTGTTACATGGCATATAAAAGGTAGATATACATATCAGCAGAAAGGCCGTACAATGATGTATAACATGAGGTACACAAAGAGTCTGAAATAAAGACAGGTAAAATCACCAGTTGCTCGAGTACTGCACCGCAGGTGATGTTGCTGGCGTCCGTTGTCAATCTGAGGGCAGCGACGGGGTTGTGGTGAATTAAGGTGGTGGCACTGGAGAGGGCCTTTTTCGTCTGGATGAATACCTGCTGCTGTGGAGCTTCCCACGTTAGTGTTTTTGGTTTTCCCTTCATTATTGACATCAGTGGGTACATGATGTGGGCAACATCTGGGATGAAGCACTGGTAGTAGTTTATCATCCCAAGAAACTCCTGAAGGGCCTTGATGGTTTGTGGTTCCAGAAAATTTTCTATAGCTTTCACTTTAGAGGCGGTGGGGCGCACTCCTGTTGGGGAAATCTTGTGGCCCAGAAAGTCTACTTTTTCTTTCCCGAATATGCACTTGTCGAACCTGACAACAATTCCGCTTTCCTGCAGGCATTTCACGACGGCACAGATGTGGTGAAGGTGTTCCTCTGGGGACCTGGACAAAATGAGGATGTCATCGATGTAGCAGATGCAGAAGGGCAGATCTCCCAAGATGGTATCCATCAGGCGCTGGAAAGTGGCGCCTGCATTCCTGAGACCGAAAGTGGAATAGGAAAATGTGTAGCTCCAGAAGGGCGTGATGATGGTGGTCTTTGGGACGTCGTGGGGATGCACAGGGACTTGGAAGTACGACTTCAGTGGATCCATCTTGGAGAAAATTTTGGCTCCGTGGAAGGCACCTGTCAGGTCTTGCATGTTAGGGAGGGAGTAGTGGTCTGGTGTTGTTACCAAATCCAGGTGCTGATAGTCCCTGCAGGGCCTCCATGAACCATCAGATTTCTTTACCATGTGGAGAGGGGACACCCACGGGCTTGATGCCCTTTTACAGACGCCCATGCGTTCCATTTCTGCAAAGGCCTGTTTGGAGTTTTGTAACTTCTTGGGGGGACAGACGTTGGAACTTGGCATGGGTTGGTGGGCCCATCGTGATGTGGTGGAAGATGCCATGCTTTGCCAGAGCCCCAGGTGACTGGTGTAGTTCTGGTTTGAACACGTCCAGAAACTCCTGTAGGAGGGACGTGTAGCTGTTGGGGGCTGTGGAGCAGATGGAGGGCATCCCTGGTCCGGTGGAGAGCTGACAGGAATGGCACATCCCTGTGTCGAGGAGGCGTTGTTTAGCAACGTCGACTAGAAGTCCGTGGTGCCCTAGGAAATCTTTGCCCAGCAAAGGGAACTTAACATCCGCTATGATGAAAGGCCAGTGGTATCTGTGCCCCAGGATTGAGATAGCCTGGGTCGTTGTGCCATAAGTGCGGATGGGAGTTCCATTTGCTGCTATGAGGGAGGGTAGTGAGTCAGGTATTTTTTCTAAACCTTCCCTGGATAGCGGGAAAACCAACTACATTGCCCCTCTATCAACCAGCAGGCGGCATTTGGAGATCTCATCTGTGATGAAAAACCCTGCTGAGTGGGGGGAGTTGGGTTTCATGGCCACAGCTGTTACTTGTGGCTGCCTTTGTCGTTTTTTGTGAAAGAACACGGAGGTCTGCAGGTTCTGGCATTGGTCCTGAACTTTCTATGGTAGAAACACCACGCCGGGTTTGGCCACGTCTTGTGCTCTCTGAATGGCAGTCTCTTCTTATAAACGGTGTTGATGTCTCCGTTTTTGTTGCCGTCTTCCTCTGACAGGTTGCAGGCTCCCAGGGCGGCAGCTGCGAGGGTGGTGGCATGTGTCGAGGCCTAGGTGGCCTCGTATAGTTTCTGGGTGTCGTTGACTAAGGCATCCATGTCCAGGCCCTCTGCATCCCTTATCTGGCACCAAACTTCCTGCGAGAGGCGCCGAAGGAAGATTGCTTTTGTCAGGTCAATTGTTCTTTTCCTCCTGTTCTCGTTGTGACCTGGGAGCATTACTAACCCTCACAGCTGGTCCCAGGCTTCCCTGGGTGATGCATCTCTGAGGGGCTGGGATAACAGGTCGAATGCGCGCTGCGCTCTCTTGAACATGGCCATGGAGTAGGAATTCAGTTTGTGTATGTGACTTTGTCTGGTTGTGCATCCAGCCAAGGGGAGATTCTATTGAATACTTCTTCTGGGAGCACCGTCATGACTATGTCTGATTTTGTAGCATTGTCTGAGATTCACGGCATGCGAAAATAAGCGTCTGTGCGCCGGAGCCATGATGCTGTGTTTTGGCATGAGAACGGGGGAAGTTTGACCGTGTCTGGCTTTGTTGGTGAGGGCGGCGTGCAGACAATGCTCGTGGGTTCGCACTGAGGTTCTACTTCTGACATCTTGACTTCTCACGCACCAAAACCCAGGGAAATACGTCGTATTGAGTCCGTTAATGGTGCCGATTTGTTCAAGAGGTCGAACGAATTGCCAAAACGTGCCCTTTTGGGTACACCATATTTAGTCCGTTAATGGCACGGTGTCCGCCAGGTAGGGTGCTATCAGGGGCCTAAACTTTACACCGTAGTTAGTTCACTTGTAAGGGACCGCATTGCGATCCTATGGGCATGTGTGTGTGAATCATCCAACGGATGAAAACAAGACAAAGCATCCTGCTTTCTCTCTCTCTCCCTCCTGTGCATCAGCTGGAGGGGACCAATCGAAGGAACGCAACTTCTACCATACAATATTTCTGTCTGTTTCTCTCTAACCATTTTTGTCTTGATTCATGTACAAGCACCGCTACTTGCATTGCCATGCAAGCATTCCAGTCATGTACTCATAATGTTCCACCGAATCTTCTGTGTCAAACTGTATGTATGTTTCTGTTTGTGAAGACGCCAAACGTCTCGCCATTTCACATATATTATGCTACTGCATTGTATTCATTAATCTGTCTCGAATCTCATGCAAATGTCCAAATGTGGAATTTTCTGGCCTTTCCATTGATACATGTTTTATCATTGTACGCTTATTATGTCTCTCACAATCGCCATCTGTTTGTCTGTCCACAAGCACAGATGTCCGAAACATAGCCTCTGTTTTGCCCTGTCTGTGTGTAGAAACTACTTTGCAGCTTGCACCAGCCAATAGCAACTTTGAAGAATCTGTACATTCACTTACGGGCTGCTCTAGGAGCAAGAGCCCGTGCTGGCACAAGGCCAGCTAAATCTGAAACTACAACTGTACATTCATTCAGTAAGGAACCACCAATAAACTAGACAACACCCAGCCAATATGTCACTCAATAGCCTACCATCCTTGCACGCTAAAGGCTTTCTGATGGTAGGGTGCGGCCGTAGTTAGTCCGTTAATGGGGTCACAAGTGTGAGGCTTCAAGAAAAGTCAGGAGTGAAAGACTGATTCATTATTATGTTACTGTTGTTTCAGATTTAGCTGGCGTTGTGCCAGTACGGGCTCTTGCTCCTAGAGCAGCCCGTAACTCTATGATGATGAGTCTGTGAGATGGGTAGGTTAGATGAAAACTTTATTATGATGCATGAAAGTGATTTTGGTAGGGGTGATTTTGAAGTGAAAAGATTTAACAGGCAAGGTCATTATTATTCTCGACAGGTGTTTATAAGACAAAAAGCGGACGGAAAGGTAGCGGGCGACCCAAGGTCCCCCCGCTGCGTCCATACACGATTTGTGTTTTCTGACAAGCATAAAAATGCGTACAACATTTGTTACATGGCATATAAAAGGTAGATATATATATCGGCAGAAAGGCCCTACAATGATGCATAAGATGAGGTACACAAAGAATCTGAAATAAAGACAGATAAAATACATGACGTGATTAATGTACATCTGAAAAGAGAAACACAAGGAAAGAGAGGCGCGATTTGTCGCCCTTACACTCCTAATAATTGTTTCATCGTGCAACTGCGAGGTTTTCTTCCTCTTCATTGTCTCTTCAGCTCTGAATGATCCCACAGGTCCCAGTGCTTGGCCTTTGGCCTGAATTTTATATTCTAATCCTTAGACCAGTACGAAAACCAGAAAGCATCCTGCATTTTGTCAATTAAAGAGTATATGAAGGAATTAAACTTAAATTTAAGTTAAAATGAAGGGGTTGTAGAAAATCATTTCAAAGAAATGATAAGCGATTTGGACAAAAGGCAAGAGAAAGAAGAATACATGAAAAGTTCAACACGGAAATCCACAGGAAATTTAATGAAAATATCAGTGTGTTCAAGGAAAAGAAAAGATTAATGGGGAAAAGATACTAAATGTTTATATCGTAAAATAAGTAGTCTAATCGACAACGTAGTTCATGCTATAGTAATTTGGAACAAGTATAGATACGTGCAGCAGCCATGTCAGGAGAATAAAGAGGAACTAGTAGCCAATAAAAGAAGAGAAAGAATTTATCTAAAACATACGGTACCATAGAGAAAATGAACTTAAATAAGTGCAATGAACAGGCAAAATAGAACGAGCGATGGAGCTGTTTTAGAGGAAAGACCCCTCTCTTACTACTACTTCTATTCTAATGAATGCGCTTTAAGCGTCGGTCTCCAGCCATTGCCACAATTTACGCCAAAAGATAGAGAAAAGACTTGGCTATAAGGGAAGGAACCCCAAAGACCTTTAACTAAGGTGAGTTCTGAGTTCTTTGGAAGCAGTAATCTAGCATAACCTTTGTTAGTCAGGTCCGACATAACGTGCTTCTTGTTTCCCAAGCGCTCACTCCACAAAGTGGCACGAACACAGTTGTTGCGGGCACACTACACTCTTCGTGTTAAGTGCAGGTCTATAATTAACTTGAAACAGCTTTACTCTACACTTTTTCTCTTTTTCATTGCTTATAGGCTTAGTCTACGGCTTACGATTACTTGTTTTTTTTTATTTGTTCGTAATCTACCGAAGGCCTCTGCGAGACCCGCGGACTCCCATTGTCTGGGACACTGGTCGAGATACCCTAGGGACTCACTCTTTAGGGCCAATTGAGAACGACTAGCCTAACAAAGGTCCCGCTGACAAAAAAAAGCTAATTGTAAGTACTAGCTCCGCACCTGTTTTTACCTTTGAAACTGGTTTTTTCTACACTTTTAGGGCTTCTGATACTGGCGGTGAGTTTGTTGTCGGCCAACTGTTATTTGCTTTACTCAGCAGTAAAGATGGACTGTGGGAATTCGGGGTTTTGGGTGGGGGAGAACACAGAAATGGAGGTGACACGTTTATGTTGGGGAGGTGCCCTCTGGAGGGGAAAAACAAGAGGGAGCCATTCGCCAACAGGAGGGAGTTAAATGCATCTCGCTGTGTATAGTACTGGCGTCAGGGGGGGATGGAATGTCCCGTCGCCATGTTTAGTACTGGCCCGGGTGGGTACCCATACGTTAACAAGTTATTGCACTTGCCGGACGGGATATGAACCGTTCCAAACAGACGTATATACCCTTCCTCTGTCTTGTGAAGATCGTGTATGTAAAACCCCTTGTTGGATGGACTTCAGGGGTTAATTACAGGTTATTGTTCCGACACAATATACAAACCCTCAGTCCTTTACATTAGGGATTACTTTCAGGCATAGGCTGGAAACGGCCGTTGAACTTCAAACAAGGTGGTTAGGCAGTTAACTACTGTCCGGGAGGCAGGAGTACCGCCTGCCCGGATGTAAACATTCCAATTTGCTTTCGGCCGTCGTAGTCCACGGATGTTGTTCTTCGCCACTCTCTGCCTGACAGCTTTCTTTTCTTCATAATTTGGTGGGAATCTTACCTTTTTTTTTGTTATGGATAAACCAACCAAGCCTTCCTATCCCCAGCATGTATGTCCTGGGGTGGGAGGGAAAATATGTAACTCTTTTCGGTTTAGGGTCGACGTGGACCCACACGCCCTCTGTACATCTTGCAGGGGACGTGTGTGTTCACGCGATGACCCTTGTAGTGAGTGTTACTCTTGGTCCCCCGAGCAATGGAGGAAGTTCGAGGGGAGGAGATGTTACCGTCGTAAGCCTACCAAGGAGTCGTCTGAGGGAAACGCCCCCGACGACTCCAGTGGTGGCGAATGTGTCGGGCTCGTTTCTCCCTCCCTGTGAACTTCTCCTGCTTGCTCCCTCTCCCTCAGGTGAGGACTCCCCCACCCCTTCCTCTTTCATTTCATCGTTTGTGGAAGGGCGCGGGGGAGAGTTGGACCGGGACATCCTCTCGAAGGTCTCTTCCCGTTCCGGAGGGGTGTTTTTTCCTCCGGAGCAGATGGAGGCTTCCTGTACTAACCCGACTCTTGCTTCAGGTCTCGGGCTGGATAGCCAGGCTTGTTTTGGTGGGAAGATGTATGTGTTGTTTGTGCCATATTTGCGTTGTGATATTGAAGTTTGATGTGGTGATCGTATGGTGATGCCTAGAAGACACAAGCGCGTCAAGAACAGCGCAAGCTCGCGCCAGCCAGCCGCGCGCTTGACTCCTCCCAGTCCCCGGCCACGTCTGCGCGGCCAGCCTGGTTCGGGGGAGGCGAGTGCGCGGCTCGGCTCTTGCGAGCCGTTCCGCTCTCCTCGGGAGATTGCTTCGCCTGGGCTAAAGCAGTCTCCTTGACCTGGGAGCTCGTCATCACTGTGGGTTGGTGACCGCTCTCGGCCCACTGCCTCTGCTGGTTTGCCAGTAAGGCCAGTGGGAGCGCCGATCTTCCTCAGCCTGTCCTCCACCCCGCCGGTTTCTTCCAGGGAAGCGCGAGTCAAAAGAGAACTGCGAGTGTTCTCCTCAAGGATTCTACAGCGTGGGGAATGCGAACCTGGCAGTTCGGCTTGACCAGATCTTGCGCCGCGATGGTTCAAGAGAAGGTTCCGCAGGAGAGTAATTCGGAGGACAGCACTCTGGAGGGACTCGAGGTCCTCTGCCCCAGAGTGCGGACAATACAGAGGACTTTACGGAGATTTATCGGCTGATTCGTCAGCACAATGACCTTGGGAAGGGACCGCGACGCAAATCTGTGGATTATGCCATGGCGCCTCGAATCCTTCTGGGGACAGAAAGAGGCCCAAGGCTTGATTGGGGCTGCCGTGGTCCACGAGGGTACTCAACCAGGTGAGCGGTCTTGTGTCTCGCGCCAAGACAGTTAAGCCGTTGAAGCCAACTCGGATAGCTTCTTCCTCCTCTTGCCTGTAGAAAGCGCTTCCTACACACCAGTTGAAGGGCGTTTTTATTCGCAGTTGACCGGACCTGACTGCGTCTGGATCGGGTATGCGTGCAACAATTGACTGCAGAGAGTATCTCCCTCTCAGCAGAAAGCTGCAAGCCCTGGAAACCACCTCCATGGCGGCCTTCAAAGCAGTCTCCTGGCTTTCGATCTGTGGTCCTTCACAGTATCGGTGGCTACTTTCACTCGCCTGTTGTACCTGGGGAGGACTCCGCTGAGAACTGTGCCAGTCTGGGGGTAGGGCTATCTCGTACCTCGCCCACCAGACTGCGAACCTGTGGGCGAACCTGGTGCTAAAGCGAAGGGATGCCTATCTCTCTCACTTCGCCAGGTCTGTAGGTCCCGAGTCAGCTATCGCCCTGCGGGATGGACCGTTGCTGGGTTCCTCCTCTCTCTTCCCCAGAGAGCTGGTGGACGCCACGGTGGACAAGCGCCGTGCTGATGACAGCGACCGACTTGTCCACCAGGCAGTGGCCAAGACCTCCGGGTCTTCGCATTCCACTGCGGCCAGGTCTTCGGGCCAGGCTGGCACTTCCTCGGCCCCTAAGAAGTCCCAGTCTTCGAAGGGATCGGCTTGCAGCCTTCTTCTTCCTCGAGAAGGGGGGGTCACTCCCGCCCTTTTCAGCCCTCTTTCCAAGCCGGTAAAGGGGGCAAGGGTAAGAAGAAGAAGGGGAAACGCTAGGGGCGGCGTTCCCCCCCAAAAGCTGCCGAAGGTGGGGGGGTGTCTGTGGTGAGTAGGCAGCAGCGGCGACATGGAGCAGTTCTGGGTGATGGATGTCCTTCGGGAGGGATATCTACTACCCTTAGAGTCTCAGCCTCCCCTCACCTACTCTCCGGTCCATCTCCAGACTTATGTTCCAGGATCGTCAAAGGACACCGCACTACAGCAAGAAATGCAAGCCATGCTTAGCAAGCGTGCTGTGGAAGTTGTCGGACCAGTCTCAGGCACGCAGTGTCTTTCTCATAGAGAAAGCCTCAGGGGCATGGAGACCGGTCATAGACCTCTCTCCCTTGAACCGTTTCATTCGCCAGACTTGGTTCACGATGGAAACAGCGCAAACCGTGCTGGCCTCCATCAGGGAGAATGACTTCATGCTTACGGTGGACCTGAAGGATGTGTATTTCCAAATACCCATTCTGTCATCTCGCAAATGCCTCTGCTTTGTCCTCGAAGTCGGTCTTCCAATTCAGGCGCTTTTGTTTAGGGCTCTGCGACGCTCCCCAGTTGTTGCGAGGTATTCTTGCTCGTGTCAGCAGGCTTTTCGCCACGGGATATGTCTTCTGAGATGTCTGACGACTGGCTAGTCCTGGCGACTCTCGCTCGCAATTGCTACACAGGACAGGGATCGTGCCGAGTTTTTCAAGTGATCTAGGGATCAAACAGTAAATCTGGAGAAGTCAGATCTTACCCCCAAGCGAGGATAAAAAGTACGCAAATGCTGATAGATCGATTGGCAGCGAAAGTTTCCCTCAGACTCGTGTCAGCAAGTTCAGGCAGGCAGCACCTTTGTTCCTGTCACGGCAGGAGCAGCCAGCTCGGCAGCAATGGCAAGTCGTCATCGGTCACCTGTGCGTCTTTGGAAAAGCTGAGTATAAAGCGATCTACCTGCGGTCTCTCCAGTGGAGACTAAAGGGTATTGGTCCCAGTCCCAAGACCTGGTCCTTCCTCATCCCTCTTTCCGAGGAGGTGAGGAAGGACCTTCGCTGGTGGTCAGACGACAGGAACCTCTTGATAGGAGTATCCCTTCATACTCCCCCTCCGGACATGCTTCTGTTTTGGACCATCGACGAGGATGGGCGCACACCTGGAGGTTGCTGACTTCGGGTGTGGCACGAGACGACGAAGCACCTTCACATCAGCATCCTGGAACTCAGGCAACCTTCTGGCCTCCAGAGTTCCAGGATCGGTGATAGGACACTCCATTGGTACTGATGAGCGATAATACCGCGGTAGTGACGCCGTCAACAAGCAGGGGACTGGTGTCACAGCTTCATCGTTCTTGATGCAGGTGCATAGTGGGCGTGCTCATGGTAGGAAACTGTCAATAAAATTGCATTCAGGCAAAGAGGAATGCTGGTAGCGAATAGCTCAGCCTTCAGAAACCGGTGGTGGACGAATGATTATCAATAGAAATAGCGGAAAGGCTATTAGAGCCTGTAGGCGTCCAGCCATCCGATCTGTTATTTGGCACAACAAAACTCAGGTCTTCTGTTCTGTCGTGCCGGACCCATGGGCCACTGCAGAGGGCGTGTTCCAACCGATGGGACAATCTGCGACATATCGCCTTTCCCTGTTCTGTCTGATTCGCGATGGTGATCACCCGAATCTCAAGGCTGGCTCATTCAGCACCAAGCGGCGGTTGGGCGTTTGGTACCTGAACCTCTTCGCTCTCCTCCGGCGCCGAGGAACATTCACCCAGGCCCACATCCTCTCTCAACCTCTTGCAGGCGGTTCCACCTGGCAGTGCATTCCCTTGTGTCTTGGCTGGAGGTTATCCACCGTCTCTTAGCGGCGAGAGGCTTTGCGCGCGCGGCAACAGAGATGGCGGATACCTCGAAAATCCTCGGCGGTATGCGAGAAGAGTGGTCGTCTTCTGTGGTTGGCGGCTGGTGTGCGTCGAAGAGGTATCTCTCGATGAACTGTTTCCGGCAGTTCGCGGACTCCCTCGATCTTCCTTCGCCGAGGAAGAGGCTTCTCTCCGCTCTGGCTGTGAGGCTACGCGCACTCAGCCAGTCTTGGCTGAAAGGAGTAGACATCTCCTTCTTGATTTTACCTCTTGAAGCTTGGCGGTCTTGCCCGCAGGATCTCAGGCCCCTGGGACAGGATGTGACTCTCATCCTAAGGAGCCTGATGGTACGTCTGAGAACTACGGAAGTCGTCAGACAGGATCTGACCCTCCGGGCCGTCTTCTTGCTAGAACTGGCATCGAGTTATAGCGGCTTCCACGGACTCTCCGATCGTTAAAGCACTTTCGGGGGATGGGGATCGATTCGCTTCGGTTTAGATCCCACGGATTTTGTAGTGAAGACTTCGGGAACCCTTGGTCCTGGCGGCGCATGGTTCGAGTCCTTCGATCCTCCCTATAGGACTTTGGTAATGCACCAGAGAAGATGCTACTGTGTCCTGTTAGAGTGCTGCAGCGTATCTGAGAGAACTGCGGCGCTTTCGGCTGGTGTCGGCACGACTCTTCGTTCAACGCTAACCGACCAGAAAAGAAGTGTCCAGAGCACCATCTCTTTTGGCTTGCATTGAGGAGGCGATGGGGCGTACTCTGCAGGAGAGGGCGACACTAGTGCGCGCTCCATCCGAGCTCATGAGGTCCGCAGCATTGGTCCGTCCTTTACATTCCGAGAATATCTTCCGTGATGTTACAGGTGCTGAAAGCGGGCGTGGTCCCAGAACTACCTTCACCTCCTTCTGCCTCAGGATGTTGCACACGAGTCCTTGGACACTTTCCTTAGGTCCTGTGGTGGCTGCTCAGCCAAAGTTTTGCCAGCTTGTCTCCAGCTCCTCCTAAAAGTTGTGGTTGTGATTGGGAGATCTGGGCAGCAGAGTGACTGCCTCCTTCTTTCTATACCCCATCTGGCTCTTCCACGGGCAGGAGGCGGTGTGCCATTACAAGCTGGATCTGGCGATCGAGCGAGTAAGCACCTTGGAAACTCCGATTCTCTTCCATTCCAGGTTAATGAAGCAACCCCACTCCTTCCTCTTGCAAGGGAGGAAGGGAGACCATGACTTTATAAGACAAACCAATGCTTGTATTTGCCTTGTGTCGAAGTCGGCGTCAAATTCTTCTAGCCTACTTTGCATGAACTGGCGTCTCCTCTTTCATGCTAAGAGTTAGAAGTCGACAACTGATCCTGCGTTTCTTACAACCCGATCTTTTGTCAGAAGCGGTTCCTTCTAAGCTCTCACGACCAGGAAGGAAGACAAGGTGGTGAACTCCAGTCAGTTCAGAGACTTTATCAGATTCTCCGTAATCCAGTAGTCTCCTAATGTAAAGGACCCAGGTTTTGTATATTGTGTCGGAACAAATAACAATTTTTAAATAAATTGTATTTTCTTAACTTCTCTAAGCCGAGGTCTATACCCACCTCATGCCACCCCTCAATCTGATACCTGGGCGAAAGTCAAATTGGAATGTTTACATCAGACTGGCCGAAGTACTTCGCCTCCTGGACAATAGTTAACTGCCTAACCACCTTGTTTGAGAAGTTCCAGCGATGGGTTTCAGCCCCTCACATGAAAGTAATCTAATGTAAGGACATGGGTTTTGTATAGTTAGGGAAAAAATACAATTTACTTTAAAAATTGTTATATTACATTTGTGCGACAAAAACTGAAGGTAAATCCATAATTAGCAACCAAAAATCTGTAGAAAAAGTCAAGTTAGAAGGAAATCGCCGCCAAGGAGCTACTACTTAGATCTACTAAAAAAAAACTTGACCTTTCTTATGTAGCTGTGTCCTGACCTAACCAGACATTACCTTCCCTAACCTGACGTAGGGCTGTGCCTTGACCAGACTGCACTGAATATGGAAACATGGATTAAGCTTCCCCTCAGTGGTAGTGTCAGAGAGCCTCTGCCATCATTTTCAAAACTAGACTACCCGATGATACTTCACTTACAACATAGGACCTTCATAACCTGCTTCTCCGTAAACTTAATCACATTCAATCTCCATTTCTTTACATGCCAATTAGCCAACTATTCTCCCTGTGGCCTCCAAAGTTGTAGAAAAACTTATTTGTTCCTACCATCAGTCTTTATGAAATACACTTCAGCTCAGCGCTGAGGACTGGCGTTTAACTTTAAACAAAGGTGGTTAAGCATGAAGTTGACTACTGACTACAGGTGGGAGTCCCACCCGCAGTTGGATGCATCCTTTGCTTTTGGATAGAGGAGAGAGGTGCTGCTCTTCCCTCGCGTGCCTGCCAGTTGACCCAATATATTTGTTCTGACACGATATATACAAACCGTGGAGTCCTTACATTAGGAATTACTTTCGGCGTAGGCTGGAAGCGGCCGTTAAACTCTTGAGCAAGGTGCTTAGGCAGTAACTACCGCCAGGTAGGCGGGAATACCCGCCTGCCCGGATGTAAACATTCCAGTTTTAAACATCTAACTTCCCTGGTAGTTATATATATAGCAAGTCCCTGGCGTCCGCGGCGAATTTCAAAACTTCTGGCAATCGCCCGTCCCGGGTGAATCAGGGTGAACCACCTGTCGCCCTCTGCAGGTACCTGGAACCATTCCTTCCTCAGATCTTTCCTGCGCTATTATTATTGGTAACATCGATGGAATTGCAGCTCAGTAGCCGATAATTTTTTTACTTATTTTATTTTGGTGAAGTACACTTTGGTAGCAGCTTTTCGCTTGTTCGCTTTTGGTTTCTTATAAACATATCTGACTTCATCAGTGTGAAAATGTGTGTGTGGGGATAAGCGGCTTACTCGAGATCGCGGATCCCCACTCGGTATGTCTGAGAAGAGCGGGAATGGAAGACCGGCTCAGAAGAGCCAAGAGTACTGTGTCTCACTCTTCTTGATATAACCAGGGAATAGTTAATTCTTTTCCCCTTGCTAACTATCCTATTGATCCTTCTCCCATAGTGGTAGTCTCTGATTTCTGAAACAGGTAGGACCCAACACTTAATGATTTGTTAGCTGCCATTTCAGACCCTGGTCCAACAGTGCAAATCCCTCTCCAGAAGACAGGGATAATATGCTTGAGTCGACAATAGAGATCTAAAAAAGCCTGAGTGTTAACATGTTGTTCCAGTGCAAAGTGCAGTGGAGGAGTGCGACACGCTCGGTCTGTTGTGCTCTGGTCCTGGGCCTCTTCTAAGCTCACCAACCTGTGAGAAGGAGAGTCAGCTGGCGAAGGGAGGCAAGAGGCTTTAGCTACCGGCAATCGTTCCCTCGAGCATACCTGTTGACATTTCCCGGACGCTCACCCTCGCCATGGGAAGAGCCCGAGTTAAAGTGTTTTTCGTCCACCAGTTGCCATGCGTCGCGGCGCGACCCGATGTTACAGGCGGCCAGTTCTCCAAGTAACCTCTAGGTTTGGCGGGACGAATGTTAGAAGTCTGGGCCTTAGGGCGTCAGGCGTCCGAGAAACTGGGCGCCAGGACATCAAAGCGTCGAGCTGGGCGTAGAGGCGTCCGGGAAGCTGGGCGCCAGGACTTGAGAGGCGTCGAGCTGGGCGCCAGGGCGTCAAGCGTCGAGAAGCTGGAGCGCCAGGGCGTCAAGTGTCGAGCTGGACTCCAGGGGGCGTCAAGCGTCCGCGAGCTGAACGTCCGGGGCGTCGGCGTTGAAGCTGGACGTCAGGACGTCGGCGTCGCTGGGCGTCAGGCGTAGAAGCTGGACGCCAGGACATCAAGTGTCGAAGTTAGACACCGGATCATCAGGCGTCATTAAGCTGCAGATAAGACATTAAGCTTCAAGAAAATGGGCGTAACCGCCAGGCGTCCAAGAGACTGGGCATGGCGTCAAGATGATATTACGAAGAGCGTCGCTACTTCCGTCTTGAATCGGAGAAAGAAAGAAATGATAATATCTCGCATTCTCCTGTAGAATCTATTGTAGAGATTTCCGGCGAAGACAATATAAGGCCGTCCTTTCATCAGACTTGAAAAAGACTTATGAAATATTTTCAGAAATTTTTAGAGAAATTTATCTGACTGCTCCTCATTCCTTCAAATTTACTCTTGTGAAAGTCTTTAAAGAAACAGCATTTACGAAAGAATGGATACTTTGAAGAAACAATGAAAAGGCAACCTTTGTTTTCCTCCAACCAAACTAGCTCAAGGTCTAGCGTTTAGTATCAAACTAGAGAATCGTTCGGCCTCGAAATACCTGCCCCTTCCCAGGAAGGAAGATGGAATTATTCAACACGACTGACACCGAAGAACTCATATATCTGATGTGGGTGTGGATAAAGGACTGGAACAGTTCATGAATCTACTGCATCTTTCTCAGCGGAATCCTGAAGAAAAGAGCCATCTTTTGCTCTTTCTGGCTAATGGGTCACTTCAGTCAAAATCAGAACTGATTTATACCTTTTTTCCTCTCACCTCTTCTCTCAAGATTTGGTAAAGAGGACTTTTCATCCTTGAAGCTGAAAACCACGTAGATTTAATATCTAAAGCAACAAGAAAAGAGTCTTACCAGAGCTTTCATCGCTAAATGGGTTGAGAATTCAGGTATCTCAAGCCTCTTCGTGGTCGGCCCTCGATAGAGAGTTCCTCTGGCGGGTAGATGAATAGCAGCGAGAAGAGGCTCTACACAGGGAAGAAAGAGGACCTGCCTTTCTTCTCCTGCAGACTGCGGTAGAGCCAGACTGTCCAGCCTGAGGAGGCCCCTATAGTAACAAGACAATTGGAGCTTTCTGCCAAATGCAACAACAGAACAAGGCAAGGCTTTATAACAACAAGTGTCTATGATGATGTTGCAAGAGAGACCAGACAGAGTTCAAGATCCAGAATTCCCAGGATTCTACATTCGGTTATTCTGAGTCCCCAAATGCTTGGGGTTGAGAACAAGTGCTGAAGCGGTGCACTCAACTTTTCTGTGCAACAAACAAAGGTCGCTATGGAAGCGACAAAATCGGTTCTGCAGCGGTCGGACAGCATGACTGGATGGCCTCACTGGACCTCCAGGATGCGTATTTTTGTCCCCCCATGCGAACTCCAGAATTTTCTGAAGTTGCGTCCACAGAGAAAAGTTTTCAAAGTTCCGGTCTCTGTTTCAGCCTAAGCAGAGAGCGGGGATGGCGTCTGGCTCTCGAGTCGAGACCTCTCAAGAGAGCAGAGATTACCCAATATTGAGGGGCGTCATGATAAAACTTCATAGACTCCAAGGTTGTAGCCACTGCGTTGTAGAATCTTCCATACCCATTTAAGGGTAGCTTTCCTGCAAAACAAGCGTGAACAGTCCTGTTCAGTCAGGATGCCAGGCTGCAAGAGCGTGGCGGACTCTGTGCTGCATTTTATCCTCTTTCTCCTTAGGATTGGTACTCGTCTGCTGAACCCTCTCCATGATCCATTATTGTGATGAGGAGGAAAATAATTGCCGTGGCTGAGAGCTTCCCCAACCTGTCACAACAGCAGGAAGCCCCGCATATAACTACTACAAAATATGCAGCCCAGACTTTGTCTTCCCTGGTATAAAGAAAGCGTGACAACCAGGCAAAGAGAAGAAAGGATAATAAAATCAACTAAAGCTTCTAGGCGTCCAGAGTTTAAGATGCTGAACATAGTGAATGAAATTCTAGGCCTTCAGGATGCGTGGCGTCAAGCATCTAAGTGAAACACCGCCGACAGCGTCAATGAACCCAGACGTCAAGCGTCAAGGCATTGGGCGTCAGGCGTCCAGGCTTCAAGATATTGGAAGCCAAGACAGGAGGTAGCTCAGGGCGCAAAATGCACTGGCATCAAGCGTCTAACAAAGATTTTCACAGGATGATTGCCAATGTATAGCAGGTTTTTCTTCACTCCAGAAACATGGAATCCTTGTACTTAGGCTGACTGGCTCCTCAGAGCTCCTTCCATACACTCTGCCTGGAGGATCTTCAGACCACGTTTAGGTATAGAAGGAATTAGGTCTACTGATAAACAGATAGAAATCTCATTGAGTCCCATTCCAAGAGTTTCTACCTTAGGATGAAGGTTCAGAGTCAGGATTTTAGGGCTTTTCCGTCTATTGCAGGACGGGACAAGCCTTCAGAAAGAACCTAAGGACATGAACAGACATGCTCGGTGAAGGAATGGATGAGTCTGCTGGGGACCCTTTCCTCGCTGGGCAGTTTGTCTCCTTTGGGAGGTTAATTCTATGCCGTTACAGTTTCATCTAAATCAAATTTGGGACAAGGAAATAGAACTGGAGACCAAGTGCATCCCCATTCCCGGAACCAATAAGGCGTGTTACAGTGGTGGAACGGCCCGTCAAGCTCCAGGAGTCCTTCTCTATATTAGAGAGAACCCAGACCTAGTGTTGTTATCGGCGGCGTCGGATCAGTGGGGGGAGCAACACTAGGGAAATAATAAGTCTCGGGCTCCTGGACCAGAAGAGCAGGAGAAGTTAAGCATCAATTAGAAGGAACAACTGCAATCCTTCTGGCTCTCCAGGAGTTCGAACACAGTGGGGGAACAGAGGTGCAGGTCAACACCGACAACATGGCAGCGTTGGCTACATCAGCAAATAAAGGGGCACTCACTCCAGGCCTCTCTCTGAGACAACAAAGAGAACCTCTTCTCTGGGCAAGAAGAATGTCAAACAGTAACCCGCTTTATCAAGGGAGAAAAAAAATGTGGCGGGCATTCTGAGCAGGAAATCAAAGTCCTCTCAACAGAATGGGCGCTACATCAGAACGTGCAGAAGTAGCATGTGGCGACTTTGGGGCGATCCTTGCATGATCTCTTAGCCACGCACAAGCGAAGAGGCTGGAAACTTACTGCTCTCCGTACCAGATCCGGGCCTATATACATAGATCGCGTTCCTGGTAGGACTGGTCCAACTTGGGCGTGTATGCATTTCCCTCTTTCAAGATAATGCGGTACTGCAAAAATTTGTTTCACAGGGTACCAGATTGATCATTGTGGCCCTTTACTGGCACGATAAGATTGTTTCACAGAGGTTTGGAATGGATAATTGGACATCCTGAGGAGCCTACCTCGATGAGTCTACTCCAAACAACCTCACTGGAAGATATCACCAAGCCTTTAAGCTACAAGGACTGCCTTCCAGACTATCAAAAAACTTACAAGAGCTACAGGTTTTTTTGAGAAGAGAGGCGGTTGGTGCTATAGAAAGAGTAAGGAGGTCATCCACCATGAGGGTGCCAAAAATCCAAGTGGGAGATATTTAGAGGATGGTACAAGAGCAACCATGTGTCCTCTTCCAGTACCTCTGCAACTCAAATTGGCGGACTTCCTTCTACACAGTAAGAGGAAGCAATTTCCTACCTCTACCATTAAGGGCTATAGGAGCATGATGGCAGCAGTTTTTAGACATAAAAACTTGAACCTATAAAACAATAAGAATCTCCAGGACCTACTCAGATTCTTTGAAACTGCTAAGGAGAGAGTACAGAACTCACCAGCATGGAACCTAGGCATTAGTCCTGAGGTTCCTCGTGGGAAGTAGCTCGATCCCTTACAGAGGCTGTTACAAGAGGACCTCACCATGAAAACTCTTTTCTTGTTCAGTTTGGCCACAGCGAAAAGAGTTAGTGAGATACATGCTCTCAGCGAGAATATGGACTTTAGACAAGACAAGGCATTCTGCTCACTGCAACTAGGATTCCTTGCAAAAATGAATACTCATCACAACCTGACACAGAACGTTCGAGATTCGAATCTAACTTAGGACGATGCGGGGAGAAGAGAGAGAAAGTCTATTCCGGTAGGAGCTCTAAAGGCACTACCCGGACAGGACAAAGGACTTAGAAGAAATTCAGAAGGGCTTTGGTGCTCAGTCAAAAAGCTCTCTCTCTGTACAGGTGCCGAAGAATGCTCTGTCTTATTTTATCGGCAGTTGATAAAAAGAAGCTCATATGAAGGTAGCGAGTTGGACATAAGATTCTGAAAGTAAAGGCCTGTACGAGTTCCAGGGCAGTTGCAACCTCTGTAGCACTTAAACAAGGTAGGTCGGCAGTATCTTGGACACATACCTTCTGAAACAAGTCATTACCTCTCACTGTCTAAAAGCGAGTCCAAACATTGTAAAAAGACTGCTATACGCTGGGTCCCGTTTATAGCATCTACTAGTGGGGAGGGTAATACCCTACAATCCATAAACCAATACCCTTTTTCTTACCTTGGGATGGAGATTTTTATGGTTGTTTGTGAAGACTGGATGCAGTCTTCCGCATTCATTAGTTTGAAAAAGTTCCTTGGGCGCCTGGAACTAGGAGTATTGAAGGAGGTCTAGTCACATAGAGGAGTTATACACCGGTTGACAGCTAGAATTTTTCAGCCCCCTGGGTGGATCGCTGGATCTCTTAAGGGAATGCAGACATAATGAGAGCGAGTTCATTGAAGTCCAGCTTCCTTAATCAATTCCATAAAAACAATACCTTTTGTTCTTGCCTTGGAATGGTTGAAATTTATGTTTGTTTGTGAAGATTGGGTGCAGTCTTCCCACAATCATTAGGATAAGTTCCTTGGTAGCGCCTGGTATTGAGAGAGGAGGTCTAGTCACATAAGTTTATACACCGGTTGGCAGCCCTAGAATTTTCAGCCCCCTGGGTGAATCGCTGGATCTCTCTTAAGGAATGCAGACATAATGAGAAATATTGAAGTCAGCTTCCTTAACAGGTAGGAACCTAGAGTTGTTTGCAACTTTGATTATAATTCCAACGATGTTAGCTGTCTCTGACCCACCAAAGGTGTCAATCAGCTATATATAACTATAGGGAAGTTAGATGTTTAAAAATGTTATTTTCATAATAAAATAAATTTTGTTCACCAGAACACCTGCCAGATATATATATAGCTGCTAGTCTCTGAAGTCCGACAGAATTTCAAATTTAGCGGCACACGCCAGTACTGGGACAGGTGGTCATGCATTCCGCCGCTGAAGTTATCAGAGTTTCATTCCCATTTTCTATTCAGA
Organism: Macrobrachium rosenbergii; assembly: GCF_040412425.1. Classification (NCBI taxonomy): domain Eukaryota; kingdom Metazoa; phylum Arthropoda; class Malacostraca; order Decapoda; family Palaemonidae; genus Macrobrachium; species Macrobrachium rosenbergii. The sequence goes on from NC_089794.1 coordinate 2,704,976, forward strand.
TTTTCTCTGTCGCCGGACTGTCAACACCTGTTGTCAGTTCCTTCGCCTTTTGGATTTCGAAATTTGTTGTCACTTAAGTATTTTGGTTGTTTTTGGTATTGACTGGATCTGCTTGTGACTTGGCATCACAGCTCTTTGTGGACGTTTTGATTTTGCTTTTGACTTTTCTTATAATTAAGATGTCTTACCTCTAGCTATAGAGTCTGTAGCTTGGGTGAATGTAAGGTGAGGCTATCGAAGACTTTGATAGTTCCCTCCTCTTTGTATGATATGTAAGGGTGTTCAATGCTCTATGATGTCAGTAATGAATGTGTGGGATTGTCTGAGGTGAGTGGAAGAAATATGAAGCCTATATGCTTAAATTGGGCGTGATAGGCTGAGGAAATCTTCCTCTAGGTGCATCATGGTTGGACAGTCAGGGTTTCTCTACTAGTAACCCTGTATTGATTTATTACTAACCCTGTAGTTTGTGCAGAAGGTAATTCCCTGGCTCTCGTGTGGAGTCAATGCGTTATCTTGAAACTAAAGTGAATGCAATTCCAAGCGCATAGTGTTAGTGCTAGTGCCCCTAGTGTTGTGGAGGGCGTCCAGATGCGGCCCTATAATGCCTCTAGGCCTGGACCTCTGTCGAACTCCCAGGACCAGGGAGGGCATGTCAGCTTACGCATAGGGTTCACGGAGGCTCTTCCCACCGATCTGGCGTCCTTGTAAGGTCCTGATGGCCCTTCACAGGCTGCCAGGGATCGTGCTCAGGCACGCATCCTGAAGGATTGCTTCGTCCTCCGACCACGTCCTCCCACGCCACGGGTTGGAGCTCTCGGTTGGACTCGCCCTCTTAAGAAAGCTTAGAGGAGAGGAGCGCTTGCGTCCTCTTCACTCCTGAAACGTTGTACTCTTCCGAAAGTTCTGCGTGGATATTCCTCTGCAGAAGAGAATAAAAGTGTTTTCGAATGATCACTCTACTAAACCCCCTGTCGTGCTAAGAGCAAGAGCTAGAGCTTCTTCCCCTGTGGAAGGAGAGTATCGTCTCTCGCCCCTTCCTTCTCTCAGGTTCAGCACTTCTCCCGAGAGAGTGGCTTCTTCTCAGCAGCGTAGATTTTGTTGGGTTGCAACAACAGCTGGATGCTCTCATGAACCTTTCAAGATTCGAATCTGCCTGTTAAGAGGTACAGACTTTCACCTTCGTCTCCCGCTTCGGGAACGATACAGAGCGTCTGTCTTCTAGAGAGAGTGTTTAGTGGCTTCCTATTCGTCTTCCCGAATTGAGGTGTTGGCCTTTTCTCTTGTCTCGCGCCAGGCTGGCGTCTTGCTCTTCGATGCGCTTCTCAGCCGCAGCGCTCCTCACCTTGGCGGCTCGGCCGCCTGTCGCCGGCGCTGGCGGCGGCGCCCGCTGCTGACTCTCTTCGTACTTGCCACACGAGGCCTCGCTGGCGTCCACGCCATGGCGGCTCGGCGTAGCTAAAGCAGCCGTATAGCTTCAAGTCTTGTGTTGACACCGCTCGGTTGTTCATCATGTCGGCACAACTACCGGCTTCAACATTTGATGTCCTTCTTAATTTAGCCAGTACTTGTGACGGTACATATAATTGGAGCGATACGAAGATTAGCATGGCTCTTGCGCAAAGGATGACAGCTAATCGTGGCGTTCCACATTTTTATGTTTACTATCGTACTCTAGTTGTGACTTCTTGTTGCGGGAGTTCCACACGTATCGTAGTCGGAACTACTTCACCACTCCTCAAGACCCACCAGCTGCGGAAGGAGAACATCCTCTTCGTCACAGCCTTTGTATGAAGAGAAACTTCTTTCGTGCTTCTTCTTCCTCTGATTATCAGACTCTGGCTTTTTCTTAGGGATCTGTTTCTGAGACTTTTCAACCGTCGGCTCCTCTCTCTCCCACCCTCGCGGTTGTCTTTGTCTTAAAGGGCGTTTGTGAAAAATCGGAAATAAAATTTTCTGGGATATTTTATATATGGCATCATACATATCCTGACTATCTTCTCAGAAGTTTTATTTAAAAGTTAAATACAGTTAGAAGTTATAAACAAAACAGTAACCTATCATAGTCCAAATTACATTTTTCATATATTGTATTGATATTGTCAGTATATCGGTGGTAATTTCCTTTTAGCTATGAAATAATATCTAATGCGATCTATGGCAGCCCTGTGGACATAAATGCATCAGCGGCGCATTTCAGGAATACGCGGGAGGCAGTCAGTGGCAGTCGATCAGTAGCAGCTCCAGAGCTTGACTAAGTAAAGCGTCGCGCTGGCCCAACCTCAGCGTGTTTGACACTTCGCTGTTTAGCTTCATTTGGCGGATTATATTACTTGCAGGTCTATTTTTACAGCTTTTCATTATGTCATAAAAACATCAAACTGTGTAGCGGCAAGCAAATAAATACACAGAGAAGCAATAGAAAAATATCGTTTTTCTCAAAACTAAAGTTATCGACATTCAAACTGCTTCTCCTTCATAACGCTTGCTCCGATCTCAGATACAAAGTAAGCGAAAGCTAAATGTTTGCATAACAGGGGACTTCCATGGGAAGCAACACGAGACCAGCACCACGAGTTTTTTCCCGAAGAATGTCACTTCCAGAGAGGTATGCGTGGCTCCCTTCATCTCCAGACTCCTTGCAACCAGGCTTCATTTTTGCACAAGCCTGGAAAGAGTGAGAACGAGCGTTTGGTCCCTCACTACTGTTAGAGAGAGGTTATGATTCCTTCCTGTCTCCTCTTTTTGTTTTTGCTCCCATGCCTTCCTGTCAAACAGAAAATTGTTTGACCTGCTCCGGATCAGATGTTAGGCGGAGAGCAGTGGAGATCTTGGACTCGGTGTTCCCGGGATTTTACTACAGATTGTTTCTAGTCCCGAAACTTTCAGTAGGCTGGAGACCGGTGGGCGTCAACAGGTCGAACAACTTGGTCCGGAAGGAAAAGTTCAAGATGGAGACCTGTAGCCAATACTAGAGCCCTTCATCCCTGGGATTGGATGTTATCTTTGGATCTCCAAGATACTTATCTTCACGCCCCAATTCATCCACGTTAGGTGAAGTATCTCCAGGTTGTCTTGGGGACTAGGCGGTACCAGTTCAGGGCTCTTCTGCTTTGGACTCTGCTGCGACCATACCGCGTTGAAAGAGAAGCGCTGGCGGCCTTTCGTCCGATCAGCGGTTAAGCAACGTTGGGTCTGGTCCATGCCCAGACAGTTGACCGCCTGGGAACACCGGGTGCTGTTAGCGTCACATTTTGCTCCGAGGGTGTTTACCGTCTCATGAAAAGCGTTGCGTGCAGTTGCATCTGTCGCCGTCAGGATCTCCCTCTACTTGGGCGACTGGTTGATTATTCGTCGAAAGCGAGAAAGGTATCTGGAGGACCTTCAGTTGACTCTGCAACTCGTGAAGTCCTGGGACTTCTGGTCTCTGTGAAGGCCATGGCCAATCCCCTCACTGTCCTTTGTGTCTGGGAATTCAGATCTATTCAGCGGCTTTTATAGCGTCTCCGTCGCAAGAACGGCAACTTCTATGTACGAAAAAGTTTCGGCCTTCTTGGAAAAGGAAACATGCTAGGTGAAGGAAGGAATTAGTCTGCTGGGGACCATTTCCTCGCTGGAGAAGTTTGTTTTCTGGGGAGTCTGCATCTCAGGCTTCTTCAGTTCTTTTTGTTGGAGAACTGACAAAGCAGAGGAAGACTTGAAAGAGGAATTAGAAATTCTTCCTTATATAAAAGAGGATCATGGTGGTGGCTCGATCAGCGGAATTGCAGAAAGGGATCTCCCTCAAGCTTCTGAACCCCAACCTAGTGTTGTTTTCGGCCAGTGCGTCAACAGGTTGGGGGCAACACTAGAGGAGAGGAAGTGATAGGAACCTGGAGAGAGGAACAGGTGTCTGGCACATCGACTTCAAAAGATTTGGCTATCTTTTGCTTCGCCAATTCTTAGAAGGTCAAGTTTTGCAATCGTGTAGTTCTAGCAAACTCGGACAATGCTACTTGTTCCCTGTTCAGCCTTGCAGAAGATTATTCTTTGAGCCTATGCTCGCAACATTTCGATTCTCAAGTTTTGTTGCAGGGTCGAAAATGTTGAGCAGACCTGCTCTGTTAGCGCCATCAACTCTGCCGAAGGAATGGACCCTTCATCAGGAGGTTTGCCAAGATTTTGAAATTTTGGGGTCGCCATCTTGTGGATTTTTCACGACCTCAAGAACAGCGGCTCCCTCCTATAAAGCTCATCTGTACTGCGACCCTGGGGCAGTTGCGATAGTTGCTCTTCCCTGGGATTAGACGGGAATAGATGTTCACGCCTTTTCCCCGTTCTAAATTCTGGGAGAAAGTCATACACATAAGTTAACTGACCTCACAAGGGGCGAGGATGACTCTGTCCCATTTTGGCGCCCGAACCACTGGTTCTCGGAGTTTCTCTTCTGGTTGGTAGGCGTTCGAGACCCTTCCTATGAGCAGACCTGCTCGCCTACAAACCCACTTCACGAGATATCTTTGAGATCTCCCGCTCTGAACCTGACTGCTTTCAGACTATCGAAACTTGGTCAGAGCGAAGGGTTTTCTGGCCAGTGTACAGACCATCGCTAGAGCCAGAAGTTCTTCATCTAAAGGATATATCTAGCGAAGTGAGCAACCTTCAAAGGTTGGTGTAGAAAGAAGGGCTTTTCCTCTTCCTCTATCACTGTGAGCCAGGTTGCGGATTTTCTCCTTTACTTAAGAGAAAACTCGATATAGCAGTTCCGACTATCAAGTGTTATCGGAGCATGCTTTCGATTGTATTCAGACACAGAGGATTAGCTTTGTCTGACAATAAGGACCTCCACGATCTTACGAGCTCTTTCAAGACGTCCAAGGTTCCTCAGCTGATTTCCCCTGCTTGGAACTTGGACGTAATGCTCAAGTTTTTGATGTTTAGTCCTTTTGAGCTCTCCTCTGCATCTCTTAAGGATGTTACTCGAAAGCGGCATTCCTACTTGGCCCGAAGAGAGTGAGAGAAGTTCGAGGCAGTCATGTGGAAGCCAAGGAACACAATGCTGTCTATTCTTTAAGCCCTAAGTACTTGGCTGAAATGATAGGTCTTCTAACCCTTGGCCTGAACACTTTGAAATTAAGGTTTAGCAGACCTTATTGGACAGGAACCTGAGGGAGTTCTATGTCAGTTTAGAGCTCTCAAGTACTACCTTAAAAGAACACAGGACACTCGTGGTCCATTGGATGTTTTATGGTGTTCTGTGAGGCAACCAGTTAAACCTATGTCGAAGAATGCACTGGCATTCTTCATTAGGGATGTCATTAAGGACGCACCTCTAGTTATTGGCGACTCCAACTTCAAGTTGTTGAGAGTTAACGCTCACGAGGTGAGGCAGTTGCTACCTCCATGGCGTTCAGAAAAATATGAACTCAGTGACATTTTTAGTGCCACATTTTGGCGAGATCAATTCGGTGTTTGCCTGCATACTCTTGGCAAGATGTTTAGGTAGCATCACGAAATTGCTTTCGCTGGGACCATACATTGCTGCTTCAGCAACCTTGAGGATGAGGAGTAAGCTCTGATCCTATCCCTTTTTTAATTGTGTTTTGTGGTTGTTGGAGTCGACTACAGGCAGTCTTCCCAATCCTTTACAAACTAACGCTTTGAGTGTTAGTTAGGTGGTTAGTAATGCTCTTTTGTCCTCTTTGTATGGTCTATGATCTAGTCACATTGTGGTCACGCCCCCGTTGACAGATCATCTAGAAGTCGCCAGCTATATAGGTCACTACCTCGCTGGGGTCTCTAGTAAAGCAGAAGCAGACTAGAGTGACAGTAACACTCAGTCAGCTACGCTATCAGATAAGGAACCAAAATAATTTTTAATAATTGGTTTCCTAATTCTTGGCTGTCCTCTACCCCCTCCAAAGGTGAGTATTCAGCTATATATATATCTAGCAGGTAAGTCATGAACAAAATGATATTTTAATGATAAAATAAGTTTGTTCATACTTACCTGGCGAATGCTATATATTCACCTCCCTCCTCCCCTCAGGAGACAGTGGCGTTGAAAATCTGAATAGAAAATAGAATGGTTCCTGATACCCGCGCCCCAGCGGCGGGAATGTGTACTAACCACCTGTCCGGCCACTGCGTGTGCCGCGAAATTTGAAATTCTGTCGGACCTTCAGAGACTACAGCTATATATATATCTGCCAGGTAAGTATGAACAAACTTTATTTTATCATTAAAATATCATTTTTGAACATACTTACCTGGTAGTCCTCTATAATTATATTCCACCCTCACTCCTCTAGAGACTAGGGGCATGTGGAAGATCTGAGGAATAGTTGGAATGGTTCAGGTACCTGGGTAGAGGCACAGGTGGTTCACTGACTACCGATCGATTGCAGCGAGTTTGTGAAATTCTGCGTGGCGTCGGGACCAGGCTATATATAACTTCTGAGTAAGTATGTTCAAAATTTATTTTATTATGAAAATAACATTTTGCTTTCGGCCGTTATGCGTTGCTGACATGTTTTTGTTCTCTCCGCCGGACTGTCGTTAAGCTCTTATTATCCTGGTGGGATCTTTCTGTATTTTTGTTTATATATTGATTTGATATTTGGTAACAAACCCACGATTTGTGATAAGCCGTGTTCCCTGCCTGTGTCTTGGGTTTGACAGCCAAGGGCGTAGCTGGAGAAGCGAACCAAGAAGTAATGCTTCTCTCCAGCAGCCCTCTTTACCTAAATACTGAAGGCACCTGTGCTTTCAGAGATATAGTTTGGGACATAATATCTTCACTCCCCTACATCCATCGGGACGTAGAGTTAGTTTCTTCTTGGGCTTCCGCCTCCATGTATAAAAAGGACATCACTAATTCCTTCCTACTTATGCTGAGTGTTGCTCGCGCCTGCGCTTGGAGAATTACGGGCTGGGTGGGAGGTTGCGGGCGTCGTTGATAAGTTCTGCTTCCACAGCGCCCTTGGTGGCCTCCCCTCCGTCCTTTTTTCTCTTCCCATAGGTTCTTCCTGCTCCCCTTTAGAAGATCTCTCTCCTTCAACCTCTTCGCTTGCTCATCAGGCGAAGACCAGGGGCGGGGAGCAATCGGGCGACCTCTTGTAGAGTACCTCCTCCCGCTGCGTAGGGCAGTTCCCCTTGTAGCGAGAGGAGTCTCCCTCTACTAATCATCTTTGCTTTTCTTTCAGGTTGACAGTGAGCATCGCAGACACAGTGGTAGTTGGCTGGATATATCAAAGGATATCTCGCATGAAGCAGTCCCGACATTCATTCAGTGTTGCTTCAGGATCGACCACAATACCTGGGTAGATGACATATTTCCACATCGGGATCGCTCTGACTCTGTTCCCGCTGATGTGGATCAATCGCTGTTATTGCTGGTTTTCATGTATGCTGTTGCAATGCCTCCTGCGTATCTGTGGTCCATCTGCTCCTGCTGTTCCCTGTGTTATGCTCTTGTCAACTCGACGACAGTCTCTGGGCTGCTCTTCCTGGTCTCCTGCCGCAGCCGCCATGATCGCTCCTGTCGCTGCTGGTGACTTTCAAATGACATTTCTGTCCGTTGCAGTAGCTCCTGCCTTCCGAACCGCTTCGTAGCTCCTGCATCAGGATGTCCTGATCGTGCCTGCTGCTTCTCCTGGTGGTCTTGCCGGGGCCGCTTCCGTTGTGTTCCTGCCAGCTGCCCTGGAGGTTACGATGTCTGCCATCCTGTAGAAGATGTCGGCGTGAAGGTGAAGGAAGTCGCCTTGTGGAAGTGACGTTCCTGGCCGTTGCAATAGCTCCTGCCTTCCGAACCTTTGCCGTAGCTCCTGCATCGGCTGTCCTGATCATGCCTGCCGCTTCTCCTGGCGGTCGTGCCCTGGGCCGCTTCCGTTGTGTTCCTGCCAGCTGCCCCAGAGGTTACAATGTCCGCCATCCTGTAGAAGATGTCGGCATGAAGATGAAGGAAGTCGCCCTGTTGAGGTGATGTTCCTGGCCGTTGCAGTAGCTCCTGCCTTCCAAACCGCTGCCGTAGCTCCTGCATCGGCTGTCCTGATCATGCCTGCTGCTTCTCCTGGTGGTGGTGTCCTGGCCACGTCCATTGTGTTCCTGCCGGACTACCCTGGAGGTTACGATGTTTCATGTCCACCATCCTGTAGAAGATGTCGGAGTGGAGGTGAAGGAAGCCGCCCTGTGGAAGTAGCCGCCGTCTTCTTCATCTTATCTTCGATTTCGTCTTCTGCTGCGTCTTCCCTTCCTCTCCCAAGGTCCAAGGGGGTCCCGAGAATCGGACAGACCTCCGTCGGCCGAAGGAGAGGAAGGCTGCTTCTTCCCCTTGATGCCCTTGGACGTCTAGGGACTGCCTCCTTCCGAGGAGGCAGTGGGTCTCTCGTTGGCTCTTCCCGACCTTCGGGTTAGGAAACCGATTCGCATAGCCCTGGGTTTTGTGTTTGAAGCCACGGCACGCAGACCTCAGTTTGCGATCCTGTTCCCAGTCCTAGAGGTTCCATCTCTAAGATGGGGCTGCTTCGGCGCTCGTCATGAGCCGCTCTGAAAGCTGCTCGAGATTCTATGGAATATCGAGTATCCCGATCTGGTCTGGAGAGATTTTCCTGGGCCCAGTTCAGGAGCAGTGCGAGAAAGGGCCGAGGCACCCAGGTGTCTCAGGCTCTTCCTGCCAGCACCGCAAGTGCTCCCCGAGTGTTTGCCAGTGCTCGGTCGGGTTCCCAGCCTGGTGTCTCAATCTTGTCGGTTCAAACACCAGAAGAAGCAGGAAGAGATTCCTTTGGGAGTCCTGCGGGACTTCTAAGGGACTGACTCTCTTCCGGGAGACAAGTTTCTCTCGTTGGCTCTTCCTGCCCTCGGGCAGGAACCGATTCGCATTCTCCTGTGGGATCTTGCTTTTGGGGGCTGCGAGAGCGCGGCCTCTCGAGGCCACGCCCTCGTTGCCAGTCTTGGAAGTCTGCATCTAAGACTGGTTCTGTGCTTGGCTCTTTCGATCTCTTAGGAAACAAAGCAGCCGCTCCCGATTTTTGGGAGTCTCGTGGGTAGCTCAAATTCTATGAATCACGAGCGCTCTCCTGATGAGAGGCACAGGACGAGAGAAAGTGCCGAGACACCCAGGTGTCTGGTTGCTGGGACACCCAGGTGTCTGGGTGCCGAGACGCCAGGTGTCTCGATGCTGCCCACCAGCTGCTTCCAGGTTGCTCAGCCGGGCTTCATTCTTGTGTCTTGAACTTTAGGGTTCGAGCATGCAAGATAACAGACACAGAATTCCCCTTTGAACCTTCTTCTCGAGGGGCCTCGGCCTCAAGGAGTTTAGGTTCAGAAACTAGCAATTGTTCACAGCAGACGAGTGTCTCTGCCCAGTTAGCCTGATGCAGTTCCAGGCTTCTCGATTTAGTGTTCGAATCATACAAGATGGCTCGGCTCGAATTCCCTGGTAGCGCTTCTCAAGACCTGGCCTCGGCTCGCCTCAAGGAGCTTTAGAGTTCAGAAACTGCAATCGGCTTGCAGAGACTGGCTTGCCCAGTTATGAGTCTCCCAGTCTGGCTCCAACCAGCTGCCTTGAGACTGGCTGCCTCACCAACCAGACTGGATCGACTCCTCTCGGCTTGCCAGACTGGCTCGGCTCGCCAGTCATCTCGCCTGCCTCCCAGTCCACCGCGATACCAACCAGCTGGATCGCGCTCGGTTTTTGTCCCTGACTCGGTTTTTTTCCGATTGGGTTCTCGGCTATGTTCGAGTGAACTTTTTGCTCTTCCCAGGAAAGCACTTTGCCACGGCATAAGTGCTCTTCTTCCCCGTGGTGGCAGTAATCTCCTTCGGTTGATTATCGCTCATGGTCCGCCTCTCCTGCTTATCATACTGGCAGGACAGGTAGGGATACTCTTTCTCCTCACCTGTTCTCTTCTCCTCTCGGTTGTTCCGAGAGAGCGCGAGATGGACAGAGAGAGCTCCACGAAATTTTCTTCGGAGTTCAACTGCCTGGCGTGCTTTGGGTGTCGGTCCCCGATTCTCTCAGATTATAACCAGGTAGCTGAGGAGGGTTTCATGGGATCTGTCAAGGTCTCCTCCAAGGGAGAAGGATGTACAGGGGTTTCACGCTTCGGAACAGCGAGGGTCTTCCTCTTCACCCCTGCCTCAACAGAATATGAATTCTTCTTACGATCTTGCCCCAACCTTTCTCAGGGAACTTCTGTCCCAATTCGTCGGCGCGAGGATCCCTGGGACAGGACCCTTTACTATACAATTCCCCTGAATAACCTTCATCACTGCAACCCTTAATCAGTTTCTGAGGGGCCGAATGTCAGGGACCGCCGCTTTGGTCCTGTCTTCCGTTTAATCCACGTTCTCGACCTGATGGGTTCTTTTCTTCTGATGGAGTTAATTCAGGTCGAAACACCAAATTCTTTCCACCCTGCCTCGACAGAATATGAATTCTTCTTGCCTCGGAGGGTCTTGCTGACTGCAGTTTTTGGGCAATTCTGGTGCTAAGAAGGACTTTGTCCCAATTCGGATCTCCAGTTTCGTAAGTCCCGAGTTGGCTCGACCCTTGGGAACGAACTTTCAACTTGGTTCTGCCTTTCTCTTTCAGAGATTTGCCAGATACCCTGGTAATCAATGGTTCCCACCAGGGCACTGCCTTGTCCTTTGGACAATGGCCAAGAATTTTGGGTCTTAGTCATCTTCAACTCGACCGACCTGGGTTCAAGCCAGCCCCCTCAACTCCTTAGCTAAGAAGTGAAGGAGCAGCTGAAATGGCTAGGCTTCCAAGGTTCTAGAAGATGCAACTGCTGATGCCTGGACAAAATGATGCTTATCGGGCAGTCTCTGGAAGCTGGCAGCCTGGATTGCCGAGACCTGGGAATGGATTCCTTCAGGAGAAGTATCTGGATTTCCTTAGGTCTCCAGCAATTCTTTCCATCGAAGAGCATCCCACCACCTCTCCCCGTGCTCCCGATTCGGGAAATGCCAGCCGGCTAGAGCTAATTGTCTCGGTACCCTGTCATCTTGCAGAAGCTTCCCCATGGTGGAAAATGGAAGTCTGCTTCCTTTTCCCCATTCTTTCCTCTTTGATGTATGAGGAAAGAGTTAGGCTAATGCTTGATTGAAGGAACCTTCGAATATGCTTGCATATTCCCCTCACATCTTGTGTCTACTCACAGATTCACAGATTGAGGAATAGGCGCACGCTGGTAAGACCTTGTCTTGAATTTGTGTGACCGAGATGATTAGTACCTTCTTGTCACCGTCCTGGGCTCAGGGCAGCCTTTTGGCCGTCTGAGAATTCAGGATGGGTTTTGCGGCTCTCACTGGTTTCGTTGAACAACAAAACCACAGTAGTGGCATGTGTCGACAAACAGGAGGCAATCGTTTTTTCCTCCTGTTTCATCTCGACTTTTGAAGGTACTCGAGTGTTGTTCTATTGCACACTCGACAGCTCAATTAACCAGATGCATTCCTGGTGGGGATGTATTGGTAGGGAAGCCTGGCCTTGGGTTTGAGTGATTGGGACAGAACATGCTGCTCACTCTTTCTTCACAAAGAATCATGCAGAGACTGCTGGATTGAGAAATCCCTACCGTCCTTCTGTTGCCTCCCTGCACACAAGTCGGTAGTGTTTTCTCGCTCCCTCATACCAGACCAGGGGCCGCTCTGTTGAGGCATGCTGTCTTTTGGTGAAAACTCGATATCGACATTTTTTCCCTCTGTATTTGTCCGTTTCGCTAGGGGTTCACGAACATTGCTCACCCCGAGTTACAGACAAATACTTGAAGACTTTGCCTTCATCCGACCTGATTGCCGAGGCATCGAGAAGAATTCCGCTTGACCCATCCTCCTGTGCAGCTACACAAGAAGCGGTTCTTGAGGCAGTACATCCCTGTGTGTTCAGGACTGGGAGACTTTCCAGCTTTCCTTGCAAGCACAGGCTTTCTCGCCGAGCGGCAACGGATATAGCTGGATATCCCTTGAAGTCCTCTGCAACACTGTCCCAGGGACTGGATCCGTCTTCGCTGGTGGTGTCGTTGTCGGAACTTCTTCTCGGGTCAGAGTCGCTCGTCAAGTCTGGACTTCCTCGTCTTCTCTGCCGAGGGCTGCTTCTCTCCCTTTCATTTGTGAAAAACGTAGGCCCTTGCGACCTAGTCTTCTATCTGAAGTAGCCTTCGTCTCCTCAGTCGAGAGTTAGCTACGGAGGGGGAAACTTCTTCAGTCATGCTCTCCCAGGGAACTGTTTCCTGGGCGGCATGCGACTCTCGTTTAGGGTTCCTGTCCGTGCTCTGCACTCGCCCTACAAGAGTCGTCGGATAGAGATATGCCCTCTTAGGTCCATCTCTCATCTTACCCTGGCCTTGGCGTAGAAGATGGAAGAACAGGGATGGGGATCATACCTCGACTCCTTCTCGGATGTTGTAGGTGGACTCCAAATCCATTGGCATCGACTGCCGGGTTCGAGTCCTTCTTGTTCCCCTCCTCCTTGGACTTTGTATCAATGATCCAGATCATTCGTTACTTTGTCCTATTGGGAGCTGTGGTACTTTCCGAAGGTTCGACATTTCCTAACCTGGATGTCGTCAACGTTTTCGCTAGTACTGTCTCTCCCAAGGAAGAAAGTGTCTAAGAACACATCTTCCTCCTGACTTCGTGAAGCGATCAAAGGAGGTACTTGGCAGCTGATGACGACGATACCGGTACCTTTCACCCAAGAGCTCACGAAGTCGATGGCTTGGTCCATCCCTCGCATTCTGGAAAAATATGTCGGTACCACAGGTGCTGAAGGCGGGTGTGTGGTCCCAACAGACTACCTTCACCTCCTTCTACCTCCGGGATGTTGCACATAAGTCCTTGGACACTTTTTCCTTGGGTCCTGTGGTGGCTGCTCAACAAGTTGTGTAGCTTATCCAGCTCCCCTAACGGGACAGGTTGCATCTTGCCTATGTTGTATGGTTGTGATTGGGAGAATGAATATTGAGTGACTGGCCTCTTCTTTCTCCCCATCCTGGCTCTCTTCCCACGGGCAGGAGCGGACATGCCGTTACAAGCTGAACTGGCGATCGAGGCAGATAAGCACATAACAGGAGCTCCCGTTCTATTTCCGTTCAGGTTAATAGAAGCAACCCCACTCCTTCCTCTTGCAAGGGGAAAGGAGACCATGACTATGAGACAAACCCAATGCTTGTATTTGCCTTATTGTCATCCAACGTCAAATTCTTCCAGCCTACTTTGCATGAACTGACGTTTCCTCTTTCATGCTGAAAAGGGACCCAGAAGTCTGACAACTGATCCTGCTTTCTTACAACCCGATCTTTTGTCAGAGGTAGTTTTTCCCTTCCTCGCTCTCACGACCAGGAAGGGAAGACAAGGTGGTGAACTCCAGTCAGTTCAGAGAGACTTTACTCAGATTCCTCCCTCCAATCAGTGAGTCTCCTAATGTAAAGGACCGAGGGTTTGTATATTGTGTCGAACAAATAACAATTTTTAAAAGTAAATTGTATTTTTCCTAACTATACAAACCCCCGAGGTCCTTTACACTTTATGCCCACCTCATGCCACCCCTCAATCTGTACCTGGGCCGAAAGGCAAACTGGAATGTTTACATCCGGGCAGGCGGGTATCCCCACCTACCTGGAGGTAGTTACTGCCTAACCACCTTTCTCACGAGTTTAACGGCCGTTTCCAGCCTACGCCTGAAAGCAATTCCCTAATGTAAAGGACCTTAGGTTTGTATAGTTAGGAAAAATACAATTTACTTTTAAAAATTGTTATTTTTAAAAGTAAATTGTATTTTTCCTAACTATACAAACCCGAGGTCCTTTACACTTTATGCCCACCTCATGCCACCCCTCAATCTGTACCTGGGCCAAAGGCAAACTGGAATGTTTACATCCGGGCAGGCAGGTTGTCCCCTACCTGGAAAAGTTACTGCCTAACCACCTTGCTCAAGAGTTTAACAGCCGCTTTCAGCCTCGCCTGAAAGTAATCCCTAATGTAAAGGACCTTAGGTTTTGTATAGTTAGGAAAATACAATTTACCTTTAAAAATTATTATTTTTTCTTGCTTCTTCATACCAGACCAGGGGCAGCTCCGTGAGTTGCATGCTGTCTTTTTGGGAAAATTCGATGATCATCCCTTTTTTCCCTCCGTATTTGTTCGTCTCGCTAGGGGTTCACAAACATTGCTCACCCCAGAAACTTGAAGACTTCCCTTCATCCGACCTGATTGCCGAGGCATCAAGAAGAATTCAGCTTGACCCAACCCCCTGTATGAGCTACACAAGAAGCGGTTCTTGAGGCAGTACATTCCTGTGTGTTCAGGACTGGGAGACTTTCCAGCTTTCCTGGCAAGCACAGGCTTTCTCAGCTGAGCAAACGGATATAGCTGGATATCCCTTGAAGTCCTCTGCAACACTGTCCCAGGGACTGGATCCGTCTTCAAACCAGGTGTCAGTTGTCGGAACTTCTTCTCGGTCAGAGTCGCTTGTCAAGTCTGGACTTCCTTGTCTTCTCCCACAAGGGTTGCTTCTCTCCATTTCATTTGTGAAGAACGTAGGCCCATGTGACCTAGTCTTCTATCTGAAGTAGCCTTCGTCTCCTCAGTCGAGAGTTAGCTATGGACAAGAAGCTTCTTCAGTCATGCTGTCCCAGGGAACTGTTCCCTGGGTGGCATGTGACTCTCGTTTAGGGTTCCTCTCCGTGCCTTGCACGCGCCTTACGAGAGTCATCGGATAGAGGTATACCCTCTTAGGACCATCTCTCATCTTACCCAGGCCTTGGCATAGAGGATGGAAGAACAGGGATGAGGATCATACCTCAACTCCTTCTCGGATGTCATAGGTGGACTCTGAATCCATTGGCATCTACTGTCGGGTTCGAGTCCTTCTTGTTCCCCTCCTCCTTGGACTTTGTGTCGATGATCCAGATCATTCGTTACTTTGTCCTATTGGGAGCTGTGGTACTTTCCGAAAGGCTCGACATTCCTAACCTGGATGTCAACGTTTTCTCTTAGTACTGAACTTCTCCCAAGGAAGAAGTGTCTGGACACATCTTCCTCCTGACTTCGTGAAGCGATCAAAGGAGGTACTTGGCAGCTGACGATGACGATACCGGTACCTTCCACCCGAGAGCTCACGAAGTCGATGGCTTGGTCCATCCCTCGCATTCCGGAAGTTTCTGTCGGTCTGGAAGCAAGACTTGGTCTCTTAGACCACACTCTTGTCTTCTCGGTCTTGCTCACAGGCCCTTGGAACCCTTTTTCCTTGGCTCTGTGGTGGCTGCTCAACAAGTTGTGTTGTCTTACCCGGCTCCTTCAGGAGGACGAGTAGCATCTCGCCTAATGTGTTGGTTCTGGAAGTGAGAAGGATTCCGAGAATGACTGGCCTCTCTTCCTCCCCCTTCCCCATCCTCCAACTTCTCCTCCTTAGGGATGAGAATAGGACTTGAACCAATAGCTGCTGGAACTGGCACTGATGCGGTAAGACTACACATCGAGCACCTGTTCTATTTTTCTTATAGAATCATAGAAGCAGTTCTGCTCCTTCCTCTAGCAAGGGGAGGAAGGAGAGACTGGCAATAAGGGAACCTTATCTCGGCTTTCCCTTACTGCCTCCGACTCTAGATCCTTCCAGCCTATTTCGTAGGAGTTACGTTTCCTCACTCATGCGAAAGGGTCCAGTATCTGACATTTGATCTTGCAGTTCCTACACTCTGATCAATATGTCAGAGGCACGGTACTCCTCCTCGCTCTTTCGACCAGGAGGAGTAGCCCAAGTGTGCAGAACTCCAGTCAGTTCAGGAGACTCACTCAGATTCCTCCCTCCAACCAGTGAGTCTCCTAAGGTAAAATCCGACGGTTTGTATATCAAGTGGTCGGAATAAATCACAATTTTTCAAGTAAATTGTATTTTTCCTAGCTATACAAAAACCTAAGGTCCTTTACATTGCATACTATGCCCACCTCATGCCACCCCTCAATCTGAACCTGGACCGAAAGGGGGTGAATGTTTACATCCGGGCAGGCGGTATTCCCCACCCTACCTGGCAGGTCTGTACTGCCTAACCACCTTGCTCAAGAGTTTAACGGCCGTTTCCAGCCTACGCCTGAAAGTAATTCCTAATATAAAGGACCTTAGGTTTGTATAGTTAGGAAAAATACAATTTACTTTCAAAAACTGTGATTTTTGTTCCGACACAATATACAAACCCTCAGTCCTTTACATTAGGATTACTTTCAGGTGTAGGCTGGAAACAGCCGTTGAACTTCAAACAAGGTGGTTAGGCAGTTAACTACTGTCCAGGAGGCAGGAGTACCAGCCTGCCTGGATGTAAACATCCCAATTTGCTTTCAGCCATCGTAGAATGCGGACGTTGTTTCTTCGCTCTCTGCCTGAATGCCCTTTTTTCTCCTTTTTGGTGGGAAAGTTCTTGTTTTTTCTTTGCAATCATGAATGTTGATAAGCCACCTAAGCCTTCCTATCCCCAGCGTGTGTGTCCTGGGGTAGGAGGCAAGAAATGTAGCTCCTTTAGATCTAGCGTCGACGCGGACCCACACGCTCTCTGCCCATCTTGCAGGGGGCGTGTGTGTTTGCACAACGCTCCTTGTAGTGAGAGCTGCTCTTGGTCTCCCGAGCAATGGAGGAAGCTCGAGGGGAGGAGACGCTACCGTCGTAAGCTAGCCAAGGAATTGTCTGAGGGTAATACGCCCCCGACGACTCTGGTGGTGGCTAATGTGTCGGGTTCGTTTCTCCCTCCCGACAAGCTTCCCCTGCTTGCTCCCTCTCCCTCGGGTGAGGACTCCCCCTCCCCTTCCTCATTCGTTTCATCGGGTGTGGAAGGGCGTGGGGGAGCTGTTGACCGGGACATCCTCTCTGGGGTCTCTTCTCGTTCTGGAGGGGAATTTTTTCCTCCAGAGCGAGTGGAGATTTCCCAGCCTAACCCGACTTTTTCTTCAGGTTTTGGGTTGGATAGCCAGGCATCAGACTTATCATCAACCTGGCTACACCTGGGCCTACCTGGCATTCCGTCACTGGAGGGTCTGGTATCACATCTGTCCGGTGCTCCAGTGACAACTCACACGGCAACAACACTCACCACCACCTCGGTCACCATGTCAGCTTTTGCCAAGCTACCTGTGTCGGTGGCTTCGCATCTGGATACCCAGGTTTCGGCTGCCCCTGCCGTACACCACGCACTACTGCTGCCTCCTGGGTTCCTGGCCCCGTTCTCACGACCGGGCCCCTCCTTCGTGGTGACTTCTACTCTGCCGTACGTGACTGTCCCTGGCCCGATCACGACAATGGTTCCGGCCCCTCGCTTTTCTGTCCAGCCCGGCCACATCGTCTGTCTCTCTCCCCATACCTTCGACCCTGGCTCGGCCCGGCCTGGCTGCCCGCGCACCACCTGTGCCTGCATTCCCAGCCCTGCCTCCCTATGTTCCTGGCTGCCACGCGGTTGCTCCCGCCCAGGTAACTGCTGGCCCGAGCACTGCCTTCTCTGCCCGGGATGTGCCTACTGCTGCAGCAGCGCCCCCCTGCTCCTGCTTCATCGGCTGCGCCTGCATGGTTTGGGGACTTGACTGCGATCCTGAAGAAGAGGTCTAGGAAGGTGTCGTCGTCTTCGTCTTTGTCTTCGTCATCGTCTTTGCCTGCTGGCTCTTCTTCTCCTTCCGAGGCTTCGCGGCCGAAGAAGAAGTCTGCCTCTCCCCCCCCAAAGAAGTCTCGCACCGAGACTTCTAAGGGACTGCCTCTTTCCACAGGGAAGGCAGTGGGATCTCTCGTATGCTCTTCTTGATCCACAGATCAGGGAACCGCTGCTCTGGCCTCCGAGTCAGTTGCATCAGGAGCCAAGGGCATGCAGACCAAGGTCCGCACTCCCCTGGCTGTGCCTAAGAAACCTGCGCCTAAGGCCAACGAGTTACTCGGACACTCGATTGCGAGTTGCTCCGAGTACCTGGGTCTCCAAGGAGACCCGGGTACCCCAGGCTGATACGGGAGAAACTTCTCGCCATACAGACCTGGGCGTGGGGCGAGAGAAAGAGTCCGGGAATGCAGGTGCCTCGACTCTTCCTGCGGGTCTGCGAGTGCCAAGTCAGGTTCCCGGGATAGTGCTTCCGTTCTCCGGGGCCGAACGCCAGGAGAAGCAGAGAAGAGGTCCTCTGCTCAGTCTTCCCGAGAGGCTACGGTCTCGAAGAAGGCTGGGGTGCGTCTAGAGGACAGCGCAAGCTCGTGCCAGCCGATGCGCGCTCGACTCCTCCCAGTCCCCAGCCACGTCCGCGCGGCCAGCCTGGCTCGGGGGAAGCAAGCGCGCGGCTCTCCCCGGGAGACTGCTTCGCCTAGGCAAAAGCACTCTCCTCGACCCGGGTTGCCGTCACCACCGCAAGTTGGTGACCACTCCCGGCCCGCTGCCCCTGTTGGTTCTGCCAGCAAGGCCAGTGGGAGAGCCCGATCCTCCTTGCTTGTCCCCTCCACCTCTTCGGTTCCTTCCAAGGGCTGCGAGTCGGACAGGAGGAATTTTGGCAAGTTTTCTCCCCAGAGTTCCACCTCGGGGGCGTATGGACCAGGCTCGGTCCTTGGCTCGACCAGGTCTTACGCCCGCGTGGTGCAGGAAGGATCATGGGGTCTGCCGAGGTTCTTCCTCCTGCAGGGAGAGTAGATCAGGAGGACCGCACTCTGGAGGGACTCGAGGGTCCTCTTCCCCAGGATGCAGACACCCCCAAGATACAGAGGATTTTTGCAGAGGTTATTGCGCTGATTCATCAGCACAATGACCTCGGGGAAGGGACCACGCCTCAACTGTGGATCGTCCGTCGCGCCTCGAATTCTTTTGGGGACCCAAGAAGGAACCCAAGGCTTCGGTGGGGCTGCCGTGGTCCATGCTTGCTGAAGGGGTCCTCGACCAGGTGAATAGTCTTATGTCTGGGCAAGACAGTTTGCTTAGGTCGAGCTGCTCGGATAAGCTTCTTCCTCCCCCCTCTGCCTCGCCAGAAGTGCTTCTACACTCCAGCTGAAGGGGCGTTGCTGACTAAACAGGTTGACCCGGACCTGACACGTCTGGATCCGGGTCTGATGTTGCAGCAGCTTACTGCAGAGAGCATCTCCCTCTCTCAGCAGGAAGCTGCAACCCTGGAAGCCATCGCCATGGCAGCCTTCCAAGCAGTCTCCTGGCTCGATCTGTGGTCCTTCACAGTATCGAAGATAGCTGCTTCCTTAGGCGCTATCGTGCCCGGGGAGGACTCCGCCTTTGGGAGACTGTGCCAGTCTGGGGGTAGGGCTATCTCATACCTCGCCCACCAGACGGCAAACCTGTGGGCAAACGTGGTCCTGAAGCGGAGAGACACCGTTCTCTCTCGCTTCTCCAGGTCCGTAGGTCCCAAGTCGGCAATCACCCTAAGGAATGGACCATTGCTGGGTTCCGCCTCTCTCTTCCCCAGAGAGTTGGTGGACGCCGCGTTGGACAAATGCCTGGCCGATGACAGTGACCAGCTTGTCCACCAGGCAGTGGCCAAGACCTCCGGGTCTTCGCATACCACTGCGGCCAGGTCTTCGGGCCAGGCTGGCACTTCCTTGGCCCCTAAGAAGTCCCAGTCTTCGAAGGGGTCCCATGGAAACACCCAGCCGCCTTCTTCCTTGAGAAACGGGGGTCCCTCCCGCCCCTTTCAGCCCACTTTCCAATCAGGTAAAGGGGGCAAAGGGAAGAAGAAGAAGGGGAAATGCTAGGGGCAGTGTTTCCCCCCAAAAGCTGCCGAAGTTGGGGGGGTGCATGTCGAGCCATTGGGCAACATGGCAGCGACATGGAGCCGAGACCTGGATAGTGGATGTCCTTCGGGAGGGATATCTACTACCCTTCGAGCCTTGGCTTCCCCTCACCTACACTCTGGTCCATCTCCACACATAGCCTACGTCCTAGGATCTCCGAAGGACACTGCACTACAGCAAGAAGTGCAAGCCATGCTGAGCAAGGGTGCTGTAGAAGTCGTGTCGGACCAGTCTCCAGGCTTTTACAGCCGTGTCTTTCTTGTAGAGAAAGCCTCAGGGGGATGGTGACCGGTCATAGACCTCTCTTCCTTGAACCGTTTCATTCGCCAGACTTGGTTCATGATGGAAACAGCACAATCCGTGCTAACTTCCATCAGGGAGAACAACTTCATGCTTACGGTGGCCTTGAAGGATGCGTATTTCCAAATACCCATTCATCCGTCCTCTCGCAAGTACCTCCGCTTTGTCCTCGGGGAGATGGTCTTCCAACTCAGGGCACTTTGCTTTGGGCTCTCGACCGCTCCCCAGTTGTTCACGAGAGTCTTCTCGCTCGTGTCAGCTTGGGTCCACTCGCACAGGATGCGTCTACTGAGGTATCTCGATGACTGGTTAGTCCTGGCGAGCGCATGCTTGCAGTTGCTACAGGACAGAGATCAGCTCCTTGAGTTTTGCCGTGATCTAGGGAGTGTGGTGAATCTCGAGAAGTCAGATCTCATCCCCAAGCAGAGGATAAAGTACCTGGGCATGCTGATAGACTCGGTGGCAGCGAAAGTCTTTCCCTCGGACTCTCGTATCAGCAGGTTCAGACAGGCAGCACAGCTGTTCCTGTCACGACAGAAGCAGCCAGCCCGGCAATGGCAAATCGTCATCGGTCACCTGTCGTCTTTGGAGAAGCTAGTACCTCATGGGCGCCTTCACCTGCGGTCTCTTCAGTGGAGACTAAAGGAGTATTGGTCCCAGTCCTGAGACCCCCAGTCCTTCCTCATTCCTCTTTCCGAGGAGGTGAGGGAGGACCTTCGCTGATGGTTGGACGACAGGAACTTCTTGATAGGAGTAGCCCTGCATACTCCCCTTCCGGACATGCTACTGTTCTCAGATGCATCGACCGAGGGATGGGGCGCACACCTGGAGGAGTTGCTGACTTCGGGAGTGTGGCACCGAGACAACAAGTGCCTTCACATCAACATCCTGGAACTCAAGGCAGCCTTCCTGGCGCTCCAAGAGTTCCGGGATCGAGTGATGGGACACTCCATGGTACTGATGAGCGACAATACCACGGTAGTGGCATACGTCAACAAGCAGGGGGGCCTAGTGTCCTTCCCGCTTCACTAGTTGTCAGTGCCGGTGCACAAGTGGGCCGTGGCTCACTCTGTAGAGCTGTCATCCAGGTACATTCCAGGCAAGAGGAATGTCGTGGCAGACAAGCTCAGCTGCCAGAATCAAGTGATAGGGACCGAATGGTCCCTCCACTCGGAAGTAACGGGAAGGCTGTTCGACCTGTGGGGGCGTCCAGCTATCGATCTGTTCACCACCCGGCACAACAGAAAACTCCAGGTATTCTGTTCTGTTGTGCCGGACCCATGGGCCGCTGTGGAGGACGTGTTCCAGCACCCGTGGGACAACCTTGACGTGTACGCCTTTCCTCCGTTCTGTCTGATTCGCCGAGTGATGATCACTCCGAATCCAGGATGATTCTGGTGGCACCCAAATGGCTGCAGGCTGTTTGGTATCTGGACCTGCTAGCTCTCCTCTGCAAGGTGCCAAGAGAGATCCCCCACTGGCCCAACCTGCTGTGTCAACCCCACGTAGAGTGGTACCACCAGGCAGTGCAGTCCCTGTGTCTTCACAGCTGGAGGTTATCCACCATCTCTTGCGAGCGAGAGGCTTTTCGCGTCGCGCAGCAACAAAGATAGCAGGATACCTCAGATGATCCTCCACAGCGGTATACCAGGGAAAGTGGTCCGTCTTCTGTGGTTGGTGTTGAAGGGGTATCTCTCCGGTCGGAGCTACTATTCAGCAGGTCGCGGACTTCCTTGTCTTCCTTCGCCGAGAGAAGCTTCTCTCCGTTTCAGCTGTGAAAGGCTACCGCACTGCACTCGGCCTAGTCTTACGGCTGAAAGGAGTAGACATCTCTTCCTCTTTCGAGATCTCTCTACTAATGAGAAGCTTCAAAAGGTCTTGCCCACCCAGGGATCTCAGGCCCCCTGTGTGGGATGTGACTCTCGTTCTAAGGAGCCTGACTCGTGCACTGTACGAGCCTTTACGAGAGTCGTCAGACAGGGATCTGACCCTCAAGACCGTCTTCCTGCTAGCCCTGGCATCGGCAAAGAGAGTTGGCGAACTTCACGGACTTTCCTTCGATGTGAAACACTCGAGGGGATGGGGATCAGTTATGCTTGATTTTGTCCCGGATTTCGTAGCGAAGACTCAGAATCCTTCGGTCCCTGACACACGGTTCGAGTCCTTCACGATCCCCTCCCTAGAGGACTTTGTAGGTAATGAACCAGATGAGATGCTACTGTGTCCTGTTAGAGTGCTGCGGGGCTATCTAAAGAGGACTCGACGTCTCCAGCCTGAGTGTCGACGACTCTTTGTTAGTACTGGCTCGACCAAGAAAGAAGTGTCCAAGAACACCATCTCTTTCTGGCTTCGTGAGATGATAAGGAGAGTGTACTCTGCTGCAGGAGAAGACGACACCGGTACGCCTCGTCCGAGAGCTCACGAAGTCCGCAGCATTGGTTTGTCCCTCGCATTCCGGAAGAACATGTTGGTTTCGCAGGTGCTGAAGGCAGGTGTGTGGTCCCAACAGACTACCTTGGACACTTTTTCTTTGGGTCCTGTGGTGGCTGCTCAACAAGTTGTGTAGCTTACCCGGCTCCTCTAACAGGACAGGTTGCATCTTGCCTAAGATGTACGGTTGTGATTGGGAGAATGAATGTGGAGTGACTGGCCTCTCTTCTTTCTCCCCATCCTGGCTCTCTTCCTACGGGCAGGGAGCGGATGTGCCATTACATGCTAGATCTGGCGGTCGATGCAGGTAAGCACCCAACGGGAGCTCCCGTCCTATTCCGTTCAGGTTAATAGAAGCAACCCCACTCCTTCCTCTTGCAAGGTGGGGAAGGAGACCATGACTGTAAGACAAGCCCAATGCTTGTATTTGCCCTTATGTCATCCGACGCCAAGTTCTTCCTAGCCTACTTTGCATGAACTGACATTTCCTCTTTCATGCAAAGGGACCCAGAAGTCTGACAACTGATCCCATGTTTCTTACAACCCGATCATTTTGTCAGAGGCAGTTTTCCCTTCCTCGCTCTCTCGACCAGGAAGGGAAGGCAAGGTGGTGAACTCCAGTCAGTTCATAGAGACTCACTCAGATTCCTCCCTCCAACCAGTGAGTCTCCTAATGTAAAGGACCGAGCGTTTGTATATTGTGTCAGAACAAATCACAATTTTTAAAGTAAATTGTATTTTTCCTAAGTATGCAAACCCGAGGTCCTTTACACTTTATGCCCACCTCATGTCACCCCTCAGTCTGATACCTGGGCCGAAAGACAAATTGGAATATTTACATCCGGGCAGGCGGTACCCCCGCCTCCCGGACAGTAGTTAACTGCCTAACCACCTTGTTTGAAGTTCAACGCCTGTTTCCAGCCTACGCCTGAAAGTAATCCTAATGTAAAGGACCTCGGGTTTGTATACAGTAAACCCCCCATATTCGCGTTCCCATGATTCGCGGACTCACGCATTCTCGGGTTTCTTTGTGGAATATATCTAGCCATTATTCGCGGAAAATTCCCCATTTGCGGTATTTTTCACTGAGAAATATTCAAAAATTACTGTATTTTCATATAATTTTCATGATAAATGCACTTTTTGTGATAAAAATATTAAAATACTCAGGTATATGCATTTTTACAGGGTTTTTCTGTGTTTAAACTATCAAAATGGGCAGTTCTAAGTGTTTTTAGAGGGGTTTTAAGTATTCGCGGATTTTAGCTATTTGCGGGGGGGTGTGGGACTCATCCCCCGCAAATACTGTAGTTAGGAAAAGTACAATTTACTTTAAAAATTGTGATGTTTATGTGATGATTTCATATATATTAGTGTGTTGCTGTTTTTGCTCTGAGAGTGGTAAAATTGGTTTGCTGATTTATGCCTATATCTGGTCATAATGTGCTAATATGATATAATGCAAATCCATCCCTTTATTTTACTCTTGTGAATTCAGTGTTGTTCGTACATATACAAATCATCGGCCCTTTACATTAAGAATTACTTACGGCGAAGCTGGAAACGGACATTAAATTTGAACAAGGTGTTTAGGCAGTAACTACCGTCTGGTAGGCAGGAATACCGGCCTGCCTGGATGTAAACATTCCAGTTTGCTTTCGGCCGTCATGCATTGCAGACATGTTTTTGGAGCTCTTTGCCTGACTGTCGTTAAGCTCTTTTTTCCCGGTTGGGATTTTTTTTTTATCTTTTGTGTATATACAAGTATCATCCTACTTACAACCGAGCTTTGTTCCGACCAACCAGTCGTAAGTCAAAATGGATGTAAGTTGAACTTTATAAAATGGCCGACATACTGGGTAGGGCATACTGTAATATCAAACCTTTGTTATATGAAGTACCTACATAGTACTGCAATGTAATGTACAATCATTACTTCAATCTTTTTACCATAATGTACTTCTGTTGATATATTTCAATCATTTATGTAATGTATATTATGTGCAGGTAGGCATTGAGTTACAACGAGGTTAGGTTTTTTCATGCATGTCGGAAGTCGATTTTAACGTAAATCGGTTTGCAATTCAGTCTGCAGTACAGTTAATATCGTATGATGCTGCTGATATGGCAGGGTAACTCAAACTGATGCTGCCTGAGTGATGAGAGAGCTCTCCCAAGATGGCACGTTGCCAAGTAACTCAGTGGTCAACTGCCATACGGAGCGTACTCTAGTGCATCAGTCCGCCCAGCCCCATTACCAGAAATACGGTTGTAAGTACAAGTGGTCGTATGTCGAGCAGGTTGTAAGTTGGATGGTGCTTGTATTGTGTGTGTTTGATATTTGTTAATATACAAACCCACAATTTATGATAGCCTTACGTAGGCCGTCATCCCAAAGCATGTGTCTTAGGGTCAGTGGTCAGGGGCGCAACAAGTTTGTTTCCAATTTTATTGGACCCCACACCTTCTGTTTGTACAAGGGCATTACTGTATCCCTATTCTGACTTGTGCTTAGTGTTGCTCTTCGCCGCCTTGCTGTGACGAGTTTGCCGTGAAGAAACTTTGGAGGAAGGTTGCTGGGTGTTATCGGAAAGTTTTTGCTTCCTACGGTGCCCTTGGTAGCCGCCCCTTCATCCTCATTTCTCTCTCCCGGTGAGCTTTCCCTTCTTGCTGTCTCTCCTTCAGGAGCGATCTCTTCTTCGCCCACTTTGCTCACTTTTCGGGCAAAGATCGCAGGGGCCGGGGGCGGGTGGCAGTCAGGTGACCTCTTCTCTGGGGCCTCCTCTCTCTTTGTAGGGTAATTCCCCTTGGAGCGAGAAGAGTATCCTTCTACTATTCATCTTCACTTTTTTCTTCAGGTTGACAGTGAGCATCGTAGGTGTAGCATTGAACGACCACAGTACCCTGGTGACAATGGCGTAGGTCCATGTTAGTGTCTATGATTTCCGTGTATCTGTGGTCCTGTTTACTCCTGCTGCGTATCTTGTCTTGATTGCTCATGTTGTCCTGGCTGCCAGTCATCGGGTCACTCCTGCTAAGCCTCCTGCCCCAGCTGCCTGGTTGCCCCTGTCGCTGCTGCTGACATTCCTGAAGCTCCTGTTGGCCAGGCCGCTCCTGCCGTGCCTCCTGCCTCGGCAGCCCTGGTCGTTCCTGTTGCTTCTCTTGGTGTTCCTGTCACCTGGGCCGCTCTCGTTGCACTTCGTGATTTAGCTGCCCCTGCGGTTCCTGTGTTTTCTGGCCACCATCCTGTAGGAGATGTCAGAGAAGAGATCGAAGAAGAAGTCCAGAGAGATGTAGTCATCTTCTTCAACTTTGTCTTCAACTTTGTCTTCTGTTACTTTCTCTCCCTCTTTTTCTGAGGCTCATCATCGGCCGAAGAAGAGGAAGGCTGCCTCTCCATCCCCTAAGAAGTCCTGCCATGGGGCTTCTAAAGGACTGCATCCCTATGTGGGGAGGCAGTGGGATCTCTCATCGACTCTTCCCGGCCTTCTGGCTCAGGAACCGAATCGCATACCCCAGGGTCTTGCATTTCGAGGGTTGTGGGCGTGCAGACTTCGGTTGCATTCCCGTCACCATTCTAGGAGTTCTGCTTCTAGACTGGTGCTTTGTCAGGTGCTCAACTTTGTCGAGTCACACCTAGTACTCGAGAATCTTCAGACTCTTGTGCATCCCAAACTGATGCTGGAGAGACCTCTCACTGTCTCGGTTCAGGGACAGGGCGAGAGAAGGAACCAAGACATGCAAGTGTCTTGGTTCTTCCTGCCAGTACAGAGTTTTGAGTGCTCAGTCAGTTCCGAAACAGTGCTTGAAACAGTGCTCAGTCAGGTTCCCAGCCTGGTGTCTTGGTCCTGAGGTTTAGAGCACCTGGAGAGGCAAGGAGGAGGTTCCCTTCAGAGGTCCTGCAGGACTTCTGAGGGACTACCTCTCTTCAGAGAGGCAGTGCGTTCTCTCGTTTGGCTCTTCCCGGCCTTTCGGGTCAAGAACCAATTCGCATGCCTCATTGGGGTCTCGTGTCTCAGGGGCCTTGAGTGTGCAACCTTTCGAGGCCGCGCTCTCGATTCCAGTTCTCAGAAGTCTGCATCTAAGACTGATTCTGTGCCTGTCCCTCCTTGGTTTTCTTCAGAAGTTGACATGAGCTTACTCCTGAGGATTTTTCTTACGAGATTCGGGAGTCTTGCCAAGTGCCCAGACTCCTTGGAATCTCGAGCGCTTGGATTCCTTGGGATTGGGAGCGCTCAACTAGTGAGTCATCGAGTGTCCAGGATTCTGTGGAATCTCGGGCACTCCCCAAACCAGTACTAGGGAGTTCGCTCTCCGGTCTGGTTTAGGCACAAAACATTCAGATGTTTTGACACTAACTGCCGCTTCGTTTTGAGCGCTTGATCAGTTTCGAAACTTGTGTCTCGGACCCTAGGGTTCAAGCACTCGGGTTAGCAGACAAGAATCCCCTTAAACCTTCTCAGAGGAGATTAAAGCATGTCTTGAGGGCAACGCTAGGTCACAGCTGAGCTTTCCCAGTTTGGTTCAGCTCAGCCCTGCTTGCTCGCCCAGCCACTGATCGTGTTTACTTGATCAGCTCGGCCTGCTGGCACAAGCTTGCTTGGCTTGCTCACCTGGCCCGTGATTGTGTTTGCGTGATTGGCTTGTGCGGTTCAGCTTGTGTGGCCAGGCCCCGCGATCAGCTCTGCTCACTCAGTTTGGCAAACCTAGTGCTGCCGAGGTTCTCCTTCTTTCAGGAGACAGCTCAAGAGAACTTTCGCTCTCTTCAGGTTAGAACTTCCCCATGATGTTAGCTCTCTCCTTCCTCCGTACTGCTGTCATCACCTTTGGTTGGTGATCGCCTGCAGTCGGCCTCTCCTGCTGGTTAAGTATACCTTAAGTTTTACCAGACCATTGAGCTGATAAACAGCTCTCCTAGGGCTGGCCCGAAGGGTTAGACTTATTTTACGTGGCTAAGAACCAATTTGCTCAACGGGACCTACAGCCTATTGTGGAATCCGAACCACATTATAGCAAGAAATGAATTTCTATCACCAGAAATAAATTCCTCTAACTCTTCATCAGCTGGCCAGAGACTCGAACTCGGACCTAGCGAGTGCTAGTCCACAGCTCTACTGACTCGCCCAACGAAGAGCTTTCTCCTGCTGGTTCTTCTAACAGGACAAGTAAGAGTGCTTTTTCTTCTCTCCTCTTCCCTCAGACCATTTCGGTTGCTGCCGGGGGATGCAAGTCGGATAGAGAGGACTCCAACAAGTTTTGTTTCTTATCAGAGTTCCACTACAACGATCTACATCTCAGGCTCGGTTCTCAGACTGGCTTGCCGTACATCTGAGTACAGTGGTCGAAGATGGTTTTCAGGGTTCTGGCGAGGTTATCCCTCCAAGGAGAAGAGATTGGGAGTGTCACGCCCCAGGAGGACTCGAGGGTCTTCTTCTCTAGGATGCGGACACCCTTGAGTTTCTTTTCGCAGAGATCTTCTTGTCAAAATGTCAGCACAGTGATCTCAGGGAGAGGACCACGGCATCCCCAGTAAATACTCTTCACTGCCCCTTGCAGGGGGTTTTGTTGGGGCTGCCACAGTCCTTGCTTGCTATAAGGGATTTTTCGACCAGATGAATGTCTTTTCCCTGGACAAGGAGTTCATCTTGGTTGAGCCACCCAATCAAGCTCCTTCTCCTTCCTCTTTCTTGACAGAAGAGATTCTTCTTGCTTTGGAAGGGTCTTATGCCGACTAGCAGATTGGCCTGGCTCTGGCTTGTCTGGACTCGGATCTCTTGCTGTTTCTCTTTGCTGCGAAGGGTGTTCCCTCTCACAACAAGAGACAGAGAAACCTGGAGGACACTGCTATGGTGTCCCTCCAGGTAGTCTCCTGATGAATCTGTGATCCTTCACTTTTTCAAGGCTTTGCGTCCTTGGATGCTATCATTCCCGAAGAGGCCTCTGCCTTCTAGAGACTGTTCCAGTGTCGGGATGGGTTCGCCTGCCCAGCACCAGGCAGCAACCTGTGGGCAATTCTGGTGCTAAGAAGAGGGACACTCCTGATTCCGATCTGTTTAGTAAATCCTGAGTCATCACATTCCCTCAGGAATGGACCTTTACTCGGTTCTGCCTCCCTCTTTTGCAGAGAGTAGATAGATACCACAGTAGTCAAGGAACGTACCAGGACAACTGCCTTGTCCTCTGGACAATGGCAGGCTAGCCCTTCCTCAGCCCCTAAGATGTCTCAGGCTCAAAAGGTGCACGCAGAACACCCAGCCTTCCTCATTCTCTTAGAAAGTGTGCATACGTGTGTCTCTTTCAACCCTCTTTTTATCGGGAAGAGGGCAGAGGGAGGAGAGGAAGGGAGAACGCTCAGAACGGCTCTCTCTCCTCTTGCTGGTGCCTTGGTGAAGGAATGACTGTCAAGTCATTGGACTATATGACAGCAACATAGCCGAGACCTGGCAGTGGATATCCTTCAGGAGAAGTATCTATTTTCCTCCAGGTCTCGGCCACCTTTCATCGAACTTCCGTTCCATCTCCTCTCTTCGGTATCCTGTCGTTGCTGCAGAAGCTGTCCCCTCAGGGCAGCTTCACCTCTGATTCTCTTCTTGGAGAATAAGGATATCTGCTTCCAGTTCTTAATACCTTCCTCTCTTGAAGGATGAGGGAAGATTTAGACTGATGCTTGATCGACAGGAACCTCTGAATATGTCTGCATATTCGCCTTGCGACATGCCTCTGTTCTTACATGCACTGACTGGGGAATAGGCACACACTTGTAAGACCATTGTCTTCGAGGTGTGCGACCGATGATAAGTACCTTCTCATCAACATCCTGGAACTCAAGGCAGTTTCCTGGCCCTCCGAGAATTTCAGGATTAGTTTTTGAGTTACTCTGGGATGTTGTTAGGCAACAACACCACAGTAGTGGCATATGTCAAAAAACAAGAGGATCTCGTTTCCCTCCTGTTGCTTCGGTTGACTTTGCAGGTGCTCAAGTGAACTGTGGTGCACTCTGTAGAGCCATCAGCCAGATACATTCCAGGTAATGGGATGTACATTATTGGGAGGCAAGCTCAACCTCTGCATCGAGTGACGGGGACAGAGAGCTCCCTTCACTCAATTCTTTACAGAGAGGTTGCTTGACTTGATGGCTTCCTGTCATCTTTCTGTTTGCCTCCCAGCTCAACAGAAGTCTTCTGCTTCATCATACCAGACCCACGGACCGCTACGGTGATGCATGCTGACACAGTGGGGCAACCTAGACATCTTCATCTACCCTTTGTATTTGTCTAATTCGCAAGGTGTTCAGCCAAGTTTCGTTCACCCCAAATTTAGATGAATGCTGGAAGACGACTTCGCCTTTTGCCTGACCTGCTAGCTCTGCTTTGAGGCACCAGGAAGAGTTCCTCCCTAACCTGACCTTCTGTGTCAGCAACACATGAAGTGGTTCCTCAGGCAGTACAATCCCTGTGCCTTTATGACTAGTGATTATCTGGGTTCCCTTGCAAGCATAGGCTTCTCACCAAGTGGCAATGGAGATAGCTGGATATCTCTATCAATCCTCTGCAGCAGTACCCAGGGATTGAAGCTGTCTTCACTGGTTGGTGTCATTGACAGGACTTTTTTCTCTGGTCAGATCCGCTCTTCAGCAGGTCTCGGACTTCTTCGTCTTCTCTGCTGAGAGTTGCTTCTCTCCAGTTCAGTCGTGAAGACTTAGTTCCACTTTCGGCCTAGTCTTTCACCTGAAAATAGCCCTTTTCTCCTCAGCTGAGATTTAGCTACTGATGAGAAGCTTCGATCAATCTTGCTCTCCCGGGGAACACAGGTTCCTATGCGGCATGTGACTCTGGTTTAGGGTTCCTGTCTTGTGCTCTGCACGCACCATTGCGAGAGTCATCAGACAGAGTTCCGACTCTCAAGACTATCTCTTGTCTCACTCCGGCATTGGAGAAGAGGATAAATGATCATCATGGACTTTCTTTGCTGTGAGCATTCAAGGGATGGTGATCAGTAGCCCTACTCCGCCTCGGATGTCATAGCTAACTCCATATCTGTCGGCACCTGTTGCTAGGTTCGAGTTCTTCATGATCCCCTTCCCCTTGGACTTTGTAGTCAGTGATCCAGATCAGTCACTGCTTTGTCTTGTTAGGGGGCTGCGGTACTTTCTGAAGAAGTCTTGACATCTCTAATGGATGTTGACGACTTTGTGCTAGTACTAACCCTTAAACGCCGAGCCTCTATTTACAAAAACGTCTCCCTGTATGCCAGGCGTTTTGGTGAGTTAGCGCTTGAGCGGAAAAAGTTTTTTCAAAAAATCAGAACACGCTTAGTTTTTAAGATTAAGAGTTCATTTTTGGCTCTTTTTGTCATTGCCTGAAGTTTAGTATGCAACCATCAGAAATGAAAAAAATATCATTATCATATATAAATATTGAAATATATGACAGTGCAAAAAAATTTTTTCATATATAATTTTATACAAATCGCGCTGTGAGCAAAACGGTTAAAGCTAACGGGTTATTTTGTTTTTCTTTGTATTGTACACTAAATTGCGATGATTTTGGTATATAACAAATTGTAAAACGATCAAAGCAACACAGAGAAAATATTATCACAAAATGATGCATGAATTCGTAACGCTCGGATGTAAAAAAATGTTTTTTTCAAAAATTCACCATAAATCGATAAAACTATTAAAATACTGAGGTAATGCTCGAGTTATGATAATTCACCGTACGATAATTCAATTTTGCAATGGGGTAAGCAACTAATACCAGTACCACAATATTATTTGTAAAATATTTTTAAATTTCGCGCAGGAGCAGGCAGCAGCGTAACCAGGCAGTGAGAGAGACCAAATTACAAAAGACAACTTTTCCTCCATCTCTTTACCCCATCCTCTAGTTAAAAAAGTAACAGAGAATGATAAAAGTATTGTTACTAACGTTATACTCTTGGGTAAATGCGTACAGCCATAAACAACCGACCAAGAAACATTGTACGGTAATAAATAATTACCGTACGTTATGGCACAAATGACGTTAATTTGAATAGGACTGATATATTTTTACATTATACCCTTATTCAATATTGATAAAAGATCGGCAAGGAAATATACTGCTAAATTTAAGCTGTAAGTTGTAGCTGAAGCTGAGAAAACAATGTTCAAGCCGCTAATGACTATACTGTAAATTATCGTGCATCGGCAACATGGATGAAACTGTGTCGTAATTAAAAATGTGAGAGAAAGTATTGTAATCAAAACTAATGGGCATGAAAGAACACATTAGTTATTTTTATGCCGATAAACGATAAATACGTAAATGTTGTATTATGATGAAATCAAGTGAAAATAGCAAACGGAATCTTGAATTTTTTTTTTTTACACAAAACAAATGCTCCCAAACGGCCATCATCATCTACTAACGAAAATAATAGCTAAATTAATTTAACAACAAGACGTATTTTTGTTATATTTCGACTTAAAAACACTTTGTATAATGAATAATAACCTTGCCCCATGTAAATAAAGTATCTAGAGATACATTTACGCTAACTAGAAGCAAGAAAAGTTCTCTGAACTGCATTAAACATGGCGAAATAAATGCCACGTAAACATTTCCAAACCGAAACATTGATCGCTATGATCACAATTTATAATACAAAAGCAGTAGAAGAATATATACAATATATATTATTAGATAAAGTGAATTAAGGCATAACATTTTAAAAGATCCATGGAAAAGGTGCATATTTGTTATGTGGATGTTTGTATAATACGATACGTGAATATGGAGGAGAGTATAATGTAGGCTACGCTACCGTATGTAAACAACATATCATAGCGTAGGCTAAGCTAATTCTTGTTTGTTATTAAACTTCTCTTTGTACTGAATTATCATAGGTCACTTTGCATGAACCTCCAGAATTAGCTGATATTAATAATTACTATACCGTGTATGTAAAGAGTATATTTTATAGTGTAGGCTAGGCTACCATATACGTATACAGTACGTGGCAATGAATACCCTAGTGTAGTCTAGGCTATGTTTGAGATACATTTTGGTATTTCTTAAGTTTTTTCCAACAAACGATGGTTTTTTTGGAACCTAACCCTATCATAAGTAGGATAATACCTATATGTGCGTTTTAAGTTTGTTTTGTGTGTGTTTGAACTATCAAAATAAGCAGTTCTAAGTGTTTTTAGAAGGGTTCTAAGTATTTACAGATTTTAGCTATTCACGCGGGGGTGTGGTACGCATCCCCCGCAAGTACAGGGGTTTACTGTAATGTAAAATTATAGGGGAGAGCGGTGATGGTTCGGACATTTTTTTTTAATTGCTCTCTAGAAGTCAGAGTTTAAGGAGCAGTGATATCCTTGGCATGTCAATGTGTAGCCTCATCATCCTACATTTACCGGTAAATGTAGCAAGTTGTATACTTTACTATACTTGAAGCTATTTATCTTCAAGTACAAGTTTCCAAAATGTCCGAATCATCCCTACCCATGGTGATGATTCGGACAAGAGCATGGGATGATTCGGACAATTATTATAATTGACATTTACCTTCAAGTCAGAAACAGAAATACCAAACGAAGTGTTTTATTGAAATAATCATAATCACCTTAAAAGATTATTCTCTCCCTTAGTGAATGGCAGACAGAAAATCTACGATGTTTGCTGAGAATAAATGTTATAGTAGTCTTAAAGAATATTGAAACCTTCAAAACAAAAACTAAACTTGAAATATCCTTGCCACCAAATTCTTAAATGACCAAAATTTACTTGAAATTATTCTCTCTCTGAGTAAAAACCAAACATAAATCGTAACTCAAATACTTGAAATTTGTTGTGCCTAAATATTAAAGTTGGCATAACGAATATTGTATCCTGCAAAAGAAAAACAAAATTTGAAATACCTCTGCTTTCTTTTCATACTCTGCTGAACTGGGTTTGGAAGTACTCCAGTTACTGCCTCTTTACCAATAGTTGCTTCATCCTCAATTTCTGGAAATTTAAAACTATTAGCAGCAAATTTCTGTGATTATCTTAAATAAGAAACCTGAAATTCATCACCCTCGTCTAAATTGCTGATTCATTTGCCTACATAATAGACTTTGCTACCTTTTACTGGATCTATCCCAACAAGAACAAAATCTCCCTCCTCTGGGACTTTATCAATAAAAACCACTTCTTTGTCTTCTATCTGCTCTGAGATATCAGAAGAATTATTGTTAAGATCGGCTGTCAAGATGATGAAGGTCTTCATCACTTGTCTGGGCCTGTGAATCTAACTTTTTTGTATTTTTCTTGCTTTTTAATGTTGTTGAGGTATTTCATGCGAGGTGGTTGTGCTTTTAGGTGGTGTAGTTGGCTTTGGCCTATCAGTCACAAAAGCCCTGGCAAAGTGACTTTCTTGAAAAACATCAGTGTAATATAGGTGAATGCCAATGGAATTGAATCCAGATTTGATATTCACATTTTAATTTGTAATTTGGGGGTTCTATGATGGGTTTATGAAGTGCTTTATACGGTAAAGGTAATGAGGGGCTAATAAATGCATATACACAAAATATAACTTAATGTTAGTGAGAATCTTTTGTTTCGTTGTTGGAATTCATAATTAGTAAAGGTTTGCTAGGAGGGATGATTCGGACACGTCCGAATCATCCCAACCCTAGAGTGTCCGAATCATCCCCACAAATCATAACCATTTGATGACACCTCAACTTCAAACCCTTGCAGATTACAGGCGGGTAATAGCTACAACATCTTAGTCATAAAGTGCAAATTCACACCCAAAACTCATAATCAGCTCCCTTATCATATTCACTACACCAAAGCTTATGATTCAAACGCAAAAAATTACATAGGAAATGAGAAAAACCACAAAAATTACCCTCAATCCTAAAGTAACCGACCCTTCGCAACCAAAGTCCATGTGTCAGTGGCGAACAAACTCTCGCGATTTCACGTGATTTCTCAGAGCTGAGGGCCCCTCACATTTTCCAGGAAATGTACTGTCCGGACCATCCCACTGTCCGAATCATCACCGCTCTCCCCTATCAGTCCTATTCTACTGTACTTAACATCATTAACCTACAGTAATTGTTTATTACCGTACGATGGTTGAAATACAGGTAAACGGCTGCTGTTATCTGATTCGGTTATAAGCAAAACAACAGTTTCTTGGTCGGGTGTTTATGTCTGTACGCATTTATGCAAGAGTATAATGTTACTAACACTACTTTCATCATTCTCTTTTACTTTTTTTAACTAGAAGATGGGATAAAGAGATGGAGAAAAAGTTGTCTATTGTAATTTGGTCTCTCTCACTGTCTGATTATGCTGCTGCCTGCACCCGCGCAAAATTTAAAAAGGTTTTATAATTAATATTTTCGTATTGGTATTAATTGCAAAATCGAATTATCGTAAGGTGAATTATCCTAACTCAAGCATTACCTGAGTATTTTAATAGTTTTATTGCAAAAAGTGCATTTAGTCATGAAAATGAGATGAAAATACAGTATTTAGTGAATATTTCTCAGTGAAAAATATTGCGAATGGGCGAATTTTCTGCAAATAATGGGTAGATATGTTTCAAAGAGAAATCCGTGAATACGTGAGTCCGCGAATCGTGAGAACGTGAACACTGGGGGTTTACTGTATACCCAGGTGCAACTTGACATGCTATTGGCTGTCGCTTGCATTTTTCTTGCTGCTGATTGGCTGTACCCCTCAAGGCTTTGTCTCACGGAGTTGGGCTGCGGAAGCCCTCCTCTCTACCAGTTCACCGCATAGACCTCTGTTGGTTGAGTATGTCAGTGCGTATCTGTGTACTTGTGTATCTTTGTGTGTCATTTTTAATCTTTTTGTATCTCTTTTGAGTCATGCCTTAAGATGCCTCCTAAATGCCCTGCTCCTTCTAAGATTTCTGGCAAACAGCCTAAGCGCCAGAAGGTCATGATGCTCAAGGAGAAGGTAAAACTTCTTGATATGTTAAAAGAAGGTAAGAGTTACTCAGCAGTAGCCTGCCATTTTGGCATGAATGAGAGTACTGTACGCTACATCAAGAAGAAAGAAGAGGAGATAAGAAAGGCCGTGAGTGCTAGCTTCTTCAGTAATGCAAAAACAGTTTTGACAATGCGTGATAAGACAATCGTTAAGACGGAATCTGTATTGGTATATTGGATAAAGGACTTCCAGAAGAAGGACATCACCCTCCACAACAACATCATTCACAAAAAGACAAGACAGCTCTACTAGCAGCTTTTGACTGCTACGGAAGGCGGCAACGTACAGGAAGGTGAAGACACATGGGAGGCAGACTTCCTAAGCTTCGACAAACCTGCGTAAGAAGAAGAAGAGGAAGAGCCACAAGCAGGGCCATCATCAGCTCCTCAAGGTTTTCAGGCCATCAAGGGGTGGTTCCACCACTTTCAGAGGCGTATACAACTCAAGAGTGTATTTCTGCATAGGGAAGCAGCATCAGCAGACATGGAAGCAGTCACGAAATATTCCTAGACTTTCAAGAAAATCATCAGGGACAAGGGCTACCATCCAGAATAGGTGTTCAGTATGGATGAGAATGGCTTGTTCTGGAAGGAGATGCCTGACATACACCATGAAGGACGAAGCCAGATCCTTGAGTTCAAGGCCCAGAAGGATAGGATTACGCTCACAATGTGTGGGAATGCAGCCACTTCATGCTGAAACCAGGACAGACTTATGAGGATGACCACATAGCTGAAGGAGGTGGCTTCGGCATGGGATAGCCCTTGGTTGGCCGAGTTGGTTGAGCTCCAGACCGTCATTCGATGGGCCGGAGTTCGATTCCCGCCGCCGGCTGATGAAGAGTTAGAGGAATTTATTTCTGGTGATAGAAATTCATTTCTCGCTATAATGTGGTTCGGATTCCACAGTAAGCTGTAGGTCCCGTTGCTAAGTAACCAATTGGTTCTTAGCCAAGTAAAATAAGTCTAATCCTTCGGGCCAGCCCTAGGAGAGCTGTTAATCAGCTCAGTGGTCTGGTAAAACTAAGCTATACTTACTTTTTTCGGCATGGGATCCTTTTATGGAACACTCCATAAAGTGTTCAAATGCCCTTGATGTGGCAGTGGCACTGTATAATAATGCCTTCATCAGCATGAAAAAGCAACGACAGCAGCTGCTTATCACCATGTTTATCAAATGGACAAAGAAGGACCCCCCAAAGCCTCCCCAAACCCCTGAAAAAGTGCCTCCCCAGGCACTTAAAGAAGTGCCTCCCCAAGCCCCCGAAGAAGGGGAAGAGCTGCCCCAGAGGAGATGCAACTCATCTGCTTTGCTCTGCAGTCATATCTTCATTGTCGTTCATTGGACTGCACGGCTAATTCATCATCATCATCTTTAACCCTTAAACGCCGAGCCTCTATTTACAAAAGTTTCTGCCGTATGCCGGCGGCGTTTGGGAGTTAGTGCCGAAGTGGAAAAAAAGTTTTTTCAAAAAATCACAGCACGCTTAGTTTTTAAGATTAAGAGTTAATTTTTGGCTCCTTTTTTTGTCATTGCCTGAAGTTTAGTATGCAACCATCAGAAATGAAAAAAAATATTATCATATATAAATATTGAAATATATGACAGTGCGACAAAAAAAAAGGATTTTGACAAAGGAAAAATCTATTTCTGGGGAGAGACCTGTGTCACCCGGTGAAATAACCTTTCAGCACTTATTTCTAGGTAAAGCTATTGCTAAATATACCAGAGAAAAGCTAAAAAGCTAAGCTGGAGTTACTACCCCCAGTGCGAGCTCCATGAAATGGAGTCGTGTATGAGAAAGGGTGAGATTGTCACAATCACAGGCCTCCGCCCTGTAAACATTCCCAATGTCAAAAGTCCCACCGAGTGAGGTGCCGTTACAAACCCCCGCACCACTCGCGGACTGTAAACAAACCGGCGTCACCCACATTCCATTTTTAGCACGCGTCGCTATTGTTCAGCTTTTGTGTGTGCGCTCTTTTGTGGCCCAATTTTTGTTCAACTATGGCATCCTCCCAGGATTCTTCTTCACCTAAGTTGAGTACCATCTCTGTTTTTTATTTTAGGCGGTTGAGGCTCCTTATTTCCCTCTAATTTAATAATTAGGGGGATTTATAACGCCCGCCTCGTCCACCTTCTCCCGGCCCCATGTGACCTTCAGTCTTGGTGCGGGATTTTTATGTCGGGGCTTCGTTCCCCTTCATTTTCTTACTTTTGTGCCTTTTTGCTTATCCTATATTCAATTGGGCATTTTTAATTGTTGTTTTATTACCCTTTTCTGGGGAAGTTCGGGTCCTTGTCGTTTAGGCTACGAGTTTTCCCCCTCGGGCCTATCCGCTCCTTATCAATTCTTATATGTGTTGTATTTTGGACCCTCACTTCCTCATTTGAGATGGTACAGTTATGCTTATTAGGTTTATTTTAGGCCTAGCGCACGGATGTCTTTGATATTTACGGATTATGTCCTTTGTTTTTAATCTTGAAGGTCGGCCATTTTCCCTCCGCGCTCTTATCGTGTTGGGTTTGGTCCTCCCTTCTAAATGTGTCCTTAATTGTATACAAATCGCAGTGTGAGCAAAACGGTTAAAGCTAATGAGTTATTTTTTTTCTTTGTAATGTACACTAAATTGCGCTGATTTTGGTATATAACAAATTGTAAAATGATCAAAGCAACACAGAGAAAATATTATCACAAAATGATGCATGAATTCGTAATGTGCGGACGTAAAAAAAAGTTTTTTTTTAAAAATTCACCATAAATCGAAATATTGTGCTAGAGACTTCCCGTTTGTTGCAAAATGAAGGGAATTGATTGAATATTACTAGACTGTAAGTGTATTAGCTTACAATTGCAGTTTTCGACCATTTCAGTCGAGTTAAAGTTGACCGAAGGTCGAATTTTTTCTATTTATCGTGATTTATATGAAAATATTTCCAACATGATAAAAGCTACAACCATGAGTTATTTTTTGCTGTATTCTACATAAAATTGCGCACATTTTCATTTATAAAACTTTATGTAATGATTAATATAAAACGGTGCAAACATTACGACAAAGTGATGAAAGAATTTCTGAGATGTTCGGCCGAGTTACCGCGCGCGGACGTAAGGAAAATGTTTTTTTTTAAAATTCACCATAAATCGAAATATTGTGCTAGAGACTTCCAATGTGTTGCAAAATGAAGGTAAATGATTGAATATTACTAGAATGTAAGAGTTTTAGCTTACAATTGCGTTTTTCGACCATGTCGGTTGAGTCAAAGTTGACCGAAGGTTGAAATTTTGGAACATAGTGATTTATATGAAAATATTTCAAAACTGATAGAAGCTACAACCATGAGTTATTTTTTGTTGTATTCTACATGAAATTGTGCACATTTTCATATCTAGAACTTTATGTAACGACTAATATAAAACGGTGCAAACATTATGACAATGTGATGAAAGAATTTCTGAGATGTTCGGCTGAGTTACTGCACGCGGACGTAAGGAAAAAGTTTTTTTTAAAAATTCACCATAAATCGAAATATTGTGCTAGAGACTTCCAATGTGTTGTAAAATGAAGGTAAATGATTGAATATTACTAGAATGTAAGAGTTTTAGCCTACAATTGTGTTTTTCTACCATTTCGGTCGAGTCAAAGTTGACCGAAGGTTGAAATTTTTTGTAGTCGACGTGCGGTACATCCACTCGTCAGCTGACAGACAATTTTAGTCGACTTACGATACGTCCAGTCGATGTTTAAGGGTTAATCAACATTCATCACTGGTGAGTACCCGAATTATTTACATAATCTTATTATTATTACAGGTACAGTATTATTATTATTATTATTATTATTATTATTATTATTATTATTATTGTTATTATTATTATTATTATTATTATTATTATTATTATTATTATTATTATTATTATTATTATTATTATTACTTTATCCTTTTATTGCTTTATTTAATCATGACTATTATTACAGGTACTGTACATTATTATTATTACAGTATTATTATTTAATCTTATTAATCTTAATATTTGAAAATTAGTACATACAGGCATTGTACTTATTACCTGTATGTATTATTACAGGTACAGTACAGTATTATTATTATTACTGTGCTCTTTAATCTTATTTAGTCTTATTATATGCTGTAATCTTATTAAACTTAATGTAAATATTTGAAAACTAGTACTGTACTGTAAATCATTATTTTATCATAAGGAATGCATACTATACATACTTACAGTACAGTATTTAGTCACGAGAATATAATAAAAAATACAGAATATTGCCCTACAAAAAATCCGCAAATAGGCAAGTGTCCTGCAAATAATTTAGAGATTGATCTCACAGAAAAATTCGCAAATAGATGAAGCTGCGAATCCAAGACCACGAATAGGCGGGGATTGACTGTGTTGATCATTAAAGTTATGTTTGCTCTGTTTGTGTATA
Organism: Macrobrachium rosenbergii; assembly: GCF_040412425.1. NCBI lineage: Eukaryota > Metazoa > Arthropoda > Malacostraca > Decapoda > Palaemonidae > Macrobrachium > Macrobrachium rosenbergii. Next base: position 2,744,887 of record NC_089794.1, read on the forward strand.
ATCCTGTGTCTTTCATTTCGCTCTGTTTGTGTATAATCCCTTGTCTCCCATATAATTAAGTGCTTTGGTAGGAATTAAAGTATATTTGTTTACATTTGAATAAGATGGAATCAAACCAGTCAGCAGCCGATATGAGCAGTGTTGCCATGACAAATTGTTAATGAAGACTGTATTCCGATAACAGATCAGCTGACACTGAATATAGTTAGCCTGAGAGGTTTATTGGAACTTCTTAAATTTAAATTGGTCATTTGTTTTTAACATTTTTATATTATGTTCCCTAACTGTGTTGCAATCTTTCATTTCAGATTCTCCCCCACCCCAACAAGCCATCATCAGTTTCTGTCATCAAGGTGTTAGAAATATGTGAGTTTTAAATGATAAAAATAGTGTTACCATTACCTGTTTAACTGGAAGAGACAGTAAAGTGTTGTACCATTACTTTAAAACTTAAAAATTTTTTTTGTAAAGGCATTTCTTAAGGAAGGTATCTGTTAAACTGAACCTCCAGTTGTAGGAAATTTAGAACTGGTTTGGAAGGAAATATACAATATATTGGCTTGTGTTGTAGCTGTATCTTCTGTCATTGTTATTGTTATTATATATTTTGAAACGAGGGAAGATTCATGAGGAACAAGCCTAAATACAAAGCAAACTCACAGGGTAGTGGTCAGAATAAAAAAGAAAATAGAAAAAGGATGTAAGAAAATTAAACATTTTTTTGATAAGTAGAAGATAATTACATGTGCCAGTTTTTTTATATACTGTAAAGTACAAAGTTATTCATCCAACCTGCTGTTCATTGTAAGTAGTAAAATATTGGAACTATAAAAAATAAGCAAAAATGAATCCAGAATTTTCCTTAGAATTTCCTTTGAAAAAGGAAGTTGAAGATTCATTATCTCCCCCTCCAATTAATCATGATAATATGGATTTGTTTGACTGTAGTGAAGCCGCTGATAAAAGCTCCTTGTTTTTGGGTCCATTCATTGAAGTCAAGACAGAGCCAGAGGAATGTTATGAGTATGAAGAAGATGATACGAAATATTCAAGTGAGATTAATATGGCAGTGCATGATAAGGGTGTACTAGAATGCAAAATGGAAGTCGATACTGAAGAAAAGAATAGTCAAACTGGAGCGAAGCCTTTTGGATGCAATCTTTGTGGAAAAACATTTTCTAGGAATTATAAACTCACAGTTCATATGAGAATTCATAATGGGGAGAAGCCATACAGATGTGAGAAATGCAAAAAAGCATTTTCTGAGAAAAGTAACCTTACAAAGCACATGAAGGTTCATACTGGAGAAAAGCCATTCACATGTGCAGAATGTGGGAAAACCTTTTCTCAGAAAATTCATCTTAGAGGGCACATGCTGACTCACACTGGAGAAAAACCATTTCCTTGCACTCTCTGTGGTAGAGCATTTGCTCTAAAAGGTCATGTAAAAAATCATATGAGGATTTGCATCGGAGGGAAGTCAGCCAAAGGCCCTAGAAATCAAAATGCATCTGCTGTGGAACTTCGTCGGGCTCTCAGGAGAGTGAAGCGATTCACATGCATAGAATGTGGGAAGAAATTTTCTCGGAAGCCCATTCTCAGAGATCATATGAGGATTCATACTGGAGAGAAGCCATTCACGTGTAGTGAATGTGGGAAAGCATTTTCACAAAAAAATGCTGTCACAAATCACATGAGAACTCACACAGGAGAAAAGCCATTCGTATGCAAAGAGTGTGGGAAGTCATTTTCTCGTAAAGGTGGTTTAACATCTCACAGAAAGGTTCACACAATCAGGATGCCATTTGCATGTGGAGAATGTGGGAAAACATTTTCTCTGGAACATGATCTTACAATTCATATGAAGATTCATGCTTGAGATTGTGAGAAAGCCTTTTCTTAGAAGATACTACTCACAAAACACAAAGTTACACTGGAAAAGAGCCATAGTGAGAGAGGCAAGGCATATTTAAAAAAAAATTACTTCACTAATCTGAAGATTAAAACTAAATATAAGCATTCAACTGACAACTAACAGAGAAAGCACCATTCCTGGCTTTAAATAAGGAACATAATTATCTAAAAGAAAACCATAAAATAGTATGGCAATTCAAGTAGAGTGCAAGCACATTTTCAGAGAAGAATGGAGCATTTGCTGAGAGAGGAAATATAAAAAAGTCAATCTAACATGAATAATTGATGCACACTGGGGTCACAAGAAGCCTTTTATATGTAAGGCTAAAAATGGAGAAAAGTATTTAGTACAGTATTTAATGCCCTTCAGGAGAATACAAATTGTAAAGGGCATGTACCAGGGAACCCAGTCACTCTCACTGTGGGAAAATACTGTATTGTGCTGGGAAGAAGCAGTAGTGATGAAAACTTTTTCTCTTGGTAAAACTGGAATATACGAATACACCAAACTAAGAAACAGTATACTGTATTTTTGATAGTGTCACCACAGTTCGTTCTCAAAAGAGTTACACTTTCATGGTCCCCCCAGGGCTCCATAAGTCAGACCAACCAGTCTCAAAGAATTCTCTTATACAGTAGTTGGTTGCAGCCAGAATGGTGCTTGTTGGCACAGTGATAGAATATAAAGGTCTGGGCATAAGGGCTCTATCGTTTGTCCACAGTGACTACCTCAGTTTTCCTTTCATCATACTCACACAGATAAGGGAACAGCATATATGTCGGCTGTTTTCCTCATTACACTCTAGTCTGTCCCAAAGTTCACATATCCCTAGTATTTGTTCCGAAATTGTCTTCAACTGTGCATTTGTTGTTCATCATAACGACTCTTAAGCTAAGTATATTGTTTTAAGACCTAGTGAAAAGTTTAACTCCTTAAAATTTTATTGGGTAGGTTCATATTTGTTAAAATTGGGAGCCAGTAGGTCCCCTGCAAAGTGAGAAATTAAGATTAGAGTGCTAGGCTATGCTGTAATTGCTGTACTGTTTTTTCCTGTGTAATAAAGTGATAATTAGCATTAGTGCAATATTAGACAATTTTTAACAATGATATATAATTTGAGGTTACTGAAATGGTCTGTATCAGGTTAGACTAACTTCTTGTCTACGAAACATAGGCTCAATAGTAGTTCCCAATCGTGCTTGATTTACAAGCCTTAGTATGTACTTACTGAAGGTTAGTATTTCCTTTCTAGTAATTTACAATTGAACAAAATGGATTTTGTGATGCAGAAGGTTCCCAGGGATCCTTGATATCTGGGTATTTTTCAAGTGTTAAAGGAAATGCATTCATGCAGATACATGTACTTCTAATGTGTATTACTCTGTTGATAGTGACGTCACAGGTATCAAGAAAAATTGTTGTGACGCTAGTCTTTTTCCTACGGGAATATAAAAGGCCATAGAGATATTGATTTTATATAAATTTGGCAAGATAATTCCAATAATGATTTTAATTATATGTATCAGCTAACGTAGCCTATAAACTTTACCTGGTTCTTGGGAATTGACTGGGTAATCAAAGTTATGGAATGTATAGAAGTACATTGTATGGGTATCCATTAATTTAGTCTTAATTGAATTTAGCAGCATTTGTGAGAAAATGGTTTAAGGCAGCTTTCTTGTAGTATTAATATTTTACTATATTACATACTGTACTACTTTTTTTATAGATATGACCCATTGACCATGAATACCTAACAGCATACTATGGACACACTTGTGTCCGTGCCAGCCTTTTTTAATTTGAAGTGTTTGCTGCCTAAACAGTGATATAGGTAGCTAACACTAGGTAGTTTTTAGAAGCATTTGTTCCTTTTATTGCTGCTGGGCTGCTATTATGCAGGGCCCACAGATCACCTGCGTCGCAGCAAATTGCTGAATCTGCTTTTTGCCTGTGGAGATGGCTCATAAACTACCTGCCATGAGCCAGCTCCTGTAGGAGTAAAGGAGAATTTGGTTGGTTGCCAAACGTGTGAAATATGCAACTTGCTCCTGTTAGCAAGTAAAAATTATGAAATAGCTCACTTTAAGCTGCCTCTATGAGTCCCAGGTGTCATTGGACTACGGGAGGAGACTACATCCTTTTGGCAGAACTCTGGCAGTGTTTCCATCCCTTCCCGAGAAGAATCCATATTTGGGCCGGTACTCCAGGGCAGTGGATTCTAGGCCCTTCCACTTCAATTCCTTTTATGGAAACTAAAGTCTTTCCTTGAGAGAGATGTCACTAATACCTGACAGAAAGTGGATATAGCCACTGAATTTTCCCTTCTGAATCTGGGAGATCTAGGAAATAGTCCTCTGCTTTACATGAAAGAGATCTCTTAGATATGAATCTTGGCTCTCCCATGCAGCAACCAGATATCAGAGGGAACCCAGATAGGGTCCACCTAAACTCCATGTGAAGTGTGTGTACATTCTAGGGGGTATAGTGATTTATCCAGGACTCATATCTTTCCAGGCAGTGGTGATATGACTGCCTTGGCAGTTCATGCAGGTTTTTCTTAGAGGGAAATTCTGCTTGCTGTACAGTACTTTTAAGAATTCCAGGAGGAAATGAATAGTATCAAGAATGCCATTGAGGTGCTATCGGTGATTCCCAAGGGGAATTCAGGTCAGTCTGGGATATGGAATGGGATGTAATATGTTAAAATTCTCATCCTTTACACTAGAGAATAGAAAGGGTGTACAGTCTGCCCATGCAGAGATTGGTTCTCTCACCAAAAACTTTGGTCATGGGAACAGGGTAATAAAAAACCCAAGCCCAGAAATCCCTGTTGAAATCAGAACAGGTAATAAAAGACTGTTTGCTCACTCCCAGAGCTCTGACTGGTAACAATAATATGAGCAGGTCAGTCTATAAAACATCAAATTAGAATTTAGTAGGGGTATCAGTATCCACTCTCGAGAATGATACTGATAACACCTGGCATGACGCCCTCAGTGTACACTCGGCAAGAAAAGTGAAGATACAGTTTTCTTTAGATATCGTTCATCGAATTTTAATTTTTTTCTTACAGAAAACGCATAATCTCGGTAAATTTACTCTAGAATATGAAAATACAATGCAAATTATATCATATATGTTAAATCTGCAAAACGGAAACGTTCAGATACTTAAAAACAGCATGCATGTCCGAAGTAATCAGAATTTCTCAGATGACTTCGTTCATAGAGATCTAAAAGATAGTGTGTAGATATCTCGGTGTAGTACTGTTTATCAGAACGGCAATATTTACTCGTTTTCTGTTATGAACAGGCTTATTATTGCATCATCATACGAGGTAATAATAATTTCTTTAATTTTTACCGATTCATATTTGTGTTTCACGTTGTTAAAGGTCAGCTGGAATTAATGGCAGTAAATGTTGTGACAGCTAGGGCAGGTTGACCCAATCTATTTAAATCCGCAAGAGTGTTCTCTATGATGTACGGAGTACCGTGATAACTTCAGCGGGAAAACACAAGTAACTGGATGTTTTTTAACGTTGCTATAGTCTCTCTCTCTCTCTCTCTCTCTCTCTCTCTCTCTCTCTCTCTCTCTCTCTCTCTCTCTCCTCTCTCTCTCTCCATTGCTAAAACATACTATACAAATATAGTATCGCTCAATCTCTAAAAGAAAAAAATAATGAAATGAGTAGCTCTACATGTAGGCCTAGGCTTACACAACAGCAACTCTCTCTCTCTCTCTCTCTCTCTCTCTCTCTCTCTCTCTCTCTCTCTCTCTCTCTCTCTCTCTCTCTCTCTCCATTGCTAAAACATACTATACAAATATAGTATCGCTCAATCTCTAAAAGAAAAAAATCATGAAATGAGTAGCTTTACACGTAGGCCTAGGCTTACACAACAGCAACTCTCTCTCTCTCTCTCTCTCTCTCTCTCTCTCTCTCTCTCTCTCTCTCTCTCTCTCTCTCTCTCTCTCTCTCTCTCTCTCTCCATTGCTAAAACATACTATACAAATATAGTATCGCTCAATCTCTAAAAGAAAAAATAATGAAATGAGTAGCTCTACATGTAGGCCTAGGCTTACACAACAGCAACTCTCTCTCTCTCTCTCTCTCTCTCTCTCTCTCTCTCTCTCTCTCTCTCTCTCTCTCTCTCTCTCTCTCTCTCTCTCCATAACATTGCATTCGTTCCTTTATTGTTCCCCAAGTTTTTTGTTGGACATAGCTCAAATTTAACTCTTGATTTCATTATGGAAGATCGCGTTTCCGATTATGCAAGCATTATGTTCATTGTGATGTCATAAATTCATATGTGCAAGGTTACTTCGTAGGTTATGTGGAAAAATGTTTATTTTGCTCAGAATTGTCGCTGCAGATTGCAACTTGAACGAATACTGTAAAACTTACTACTTCATTTAAGTATCAGTGATTTCAGAACCGTAGAATATGATTGAAAGTTATAGGAGGTCAAGCAAAAAACAGACACAATAAGACTGAAGCTCCTCCCCTTTCTAAAGTTGCCAGATGTCTCATTGTTTAGCAATATATGTCCGAAGATTTAAAAAAACTGTATCCTCACTTTTCTTGCCGAGTGTACATCCTTTCACCAAATGGAAAATACCTCAGTAATGAAAGGAAAACTGTGATTTAGGTTGAGCATGTAGAATTTCAGGAGAGAGCAGCTTTTCCCAATACTAAATGGTGCTTGGTCCCTTCTTCAGTAGGAATTCAGAAACTGCCAAAGGAGAGGGTTATCCTGCCTAGTAATATAGCAATGAAAGCCATAGAAGCAACCTTTCTCCAGTTTAATGGAAAATATAGCATAACAATAATTTTAGAGAATACCATCTCCGGGAGGCACCTGCCTTCTATCCCTTCACTTTTAAAATAATCAACCATGCGAAGACAGAATTTCAGAATTTTGTGGTGAAAGGGCAACAGGAGTTATGGCAGAAATAAAGCCATTTGTCTCTGTCATCCCAGTATCTGATGGTTCTACAAAGAAATGGGCAATGCTTGTCATTCCTTTTGATAGGACAAAGCTCCCATTGGACATGGCTACCCAGTAATTTGGGACCCTTATGAGATAAATCTGAGACGGAACAGCCATGGCTGAATTTCATGCTAGGTTCCAGTTCCTCAATGTTATAACTTCTACTACTATGCTGGAAGTAGCTATTAAAGAACTTCCTACTACTATGCTGGAAGTAGCTATTAAAGAGCTTCCAGAGTCTTCCAGAATAATGTTTGCTGTAGTAGCCAAAACACTTGTGCAGACCCTATGGGGAGTACTCAGTGACTTTCTGGATTGTCACACTAAGGCTTATAAGGTAGCTTCCCAATGTAACCCCCCTATTACATTCTTCCCCCTTCTGTCGGGAGCTTTCTGAAGAGTCTGTTGTCGCATTACTCATGGAGCGGACCCAACAACAGAATTGCACAATTTATTCTCTTCTTGGAAAAGGGGAATCTAGGAAACAATACTCTTGAGAGTTTCTTTTTCCTAAGCTTAAGAAAGCATGGTAAGACTTGGAGCCATACAAGCCTCCAGTCACTACTAAAGGTTCCCGCCTACAACAGAAGAATGGACAGAGACACTCCTACCAGGGAAAAGGAAAATTAACTCCTGGACTGTGTATTAAAGGCAAGGGAAGGGGTGGAGCCCAGTAGGACTTGCATGGTCAAGGGTCATCTTCTAAAGTATCACATGCAGATGTCCCCCCCTTGGGGATGCAGTATTCATTCCAGTGGGCTAGGGTAGAGATGGTTTTATCCTTTTCCTCCTCCTCCTCCTCCTCCTCCTCCTCTAAAGAATTTTTTTTTCCAAAACCCAGACTCCTCTTAAAGGGGGCCATAGAGAAAGACCTGTTTATGTGCTACAAAGCACATCTCTTCAGCATCCCCAGTAAGGACTCCTCTGAACAGAGGGTGATCCTTTACCTCTCAAGTTTGAACAAACACATTGTTTGCAACAAGTTTCGGATGATTATTGTTGCCAGAATATGTTTGCTCATCCTGCAAGGGACTTGTACTGTCTTCATAGATCTGAAAGACGTAGATTGGCATAGCATGTCCTTATCACGGTTCCCTTCTGCCCTTTCCTAGAGTTCCGGATAAGGAAGGAAACATACAGATTCAAAGTCATGCCTTTCAGGTTAAATTTTGCCCCAAGAACCTTCACAAAATTAGCAGCAATGGTTGGCCAGGAGCTCGAGAAAGAAGGAATTCAACGATGGCGTACCTAGATGATTAGCTGATCGGAGGAGCCACCAGAGAAGAGTGTTTATGAAACCTGAGATTGGTAGTTTACAGACTCCAATCAAAAGGTTTTCTAGTAAACAGGAACAAGTCCCATCTTACATCCAGCAGATGTTTTCTGAGGTTGGAACTTGCTGGGATACTCTTCCTGACTGGCTGTCTCTTCTCAACAGCACTCAAACCAGAATGAGAAAGGACCTAAGAAGATTCCTTGCACAGCCCAGCTTTTCTAGATGACAGTCAGAACAAAGTCTGGGCCTGTTACAGTTTGCATCTGTGATAGATTTAATCCTGAGATTGCAACTGTGGGGTGCACAGTAAACAGAGTCTGGCTTTCACATGCCAGGCAAAGGCCTTCATCTGAAATTGGGGAGATACTCCCTCCATGGACCTGGAAGGGGTCTCTGGCAAAACAGGTTGATTTGACTTCACTGTACATACAAGTGATGATACTTATGGATGCCTCCTTAACAGGTTGGGAAGGCCACTAGGAGACTCATCAGGTAGTGGGAAGATGGTCACCTGTTCTGAGGAATGTCATATCAACTTCCTGGAGCTGTTGGCTTTCATTCCATTTCAGAAAATTGAAACCTCCAAAAGGGGCCCACATTTTGTCAGTCCTAGACACATGACTGCAATGTCTTGTATCAAGAGGTTAGGCTAATGCTCAGCTCCTCTCAATTCAGTACTGTACTGACATGTATCCTACGGATGGCTTAAGTGAGGAAGTGGTACTCGTCAATAATTGCCAACTTGTTTCCACATCAGGAAGTGGACCTCTTTGCCACATGTGCATTATGTCTCTTTCCTCCATTGTCCCAGATTTTGAAGTCTTTGAACTAACTACAGTACTGTACTAGCTTTCAATGGAACTGCTTACCTAATGACCCCAAATTTGCCAAACAGTCATTGGTTCCTTTTGTTTCAACAACAAGCGAGAGATTAGGTTCCAAAACAGTTCACTGTTCTATCCCAGACAAAAGGAGGGAAAGTCATCAACATATCCATTCTGAGCTGCAGCCTTTATATGTGGATTTTTTAAATCTGTTCTACCATGAAGACTGTTTACCTAACATTGCTAGGTACCTAGTGCAAAACTACAGACTTAATGTATCCGACACACCAGACCATGGAAAAATGTGGTCAGTTTTTTGCTCTGCAAAGGCCGGTTCCTGCAAGGCTTCCCATTACCTGGCCCCTAAAAATGTTCTTAAACTTGTGTTATCCCCTTAGTTCAGTGGGCCAAATACAACTACAGCTCATATGTTCCAAAAGGCAATCTTCTTGAGAGCTTTGGCATCAGGAGCTTGGATTGAGTGAATTGGGCTCTCTTAGACAGTCACAACGTTTTGTCACCCATACACCTGACCGTCATTCTGTTGTCTCCTGACCTATCATTCCTGGCCAAGAGTGAGGACTTTTGAAAGGGAAAATCCCCTGTTCTGATAAAGGAACTCAGTATTTCGGATAAAACATTATGCCCGGTTCAAGTGCTCAAGGTTTACCTAAATGTCACACCAAACATCCCAGATGGTTCTCTTTTTCCTGCACCCTAGCACAAACAAACCACTCTCTCTTCACGGGCTGAGAATTATTTTTGTGTCCCACATTCAACAGGCAGTTCCTCATGCCTTTTGTAAGTTGCATGACATCCAAAAGGTGAGAACATCATTGACTTTCTTTGGAAATGTTCTTGTGAAGAAGCCCCCGAGTGTACAGGATTGTTATTAGACGAAGTATTCCTGAAACACTTTTGCCGTTAGAGTGCTGAGATATTGTTGTGGAAGATGCAATAATCCTGTAGCCAGACCCAACATAATTAGGTAAATCATCTTAAAACCATAAGGGATAATACTTATACAGTCAATCCCCACCTATTTTTGGTTCAGGATTTGCAGCTTCACCTATTTGCGGATTTTTCTGTGGCACTTATCTCCAAATTATTCAGGGAAAATTTGGTAATTCACAGATTTTTTTGTCGAGCAATGTTCACAAATTACTGTATTTTCATGTTATTTCATGACTACATTTTTGATGATAAAAAAATGATTTACTAATTTTCAAATATTAATATTAATAATGAATGTAAACACAGAAAAATATCAATAAAATGTATTTTCTCAGTGCATACTTAAATACTTGTATTTCTAACTAAAAGAGAGAGAGAGAGAGAGAGAGAGAGAGAGAGAGAGAGAGAGAGAGAGAGAGAGAAATTATGAAAGCCTTGGGAAAGAAACGGTTTTAAGCTCTGCGCTGATAATAAACCACATTTCTCTCCCCTCTGTACAAGAGGGACCTTCTTATTGAAATGATATTAAAGTGATATTGAAATTATAATACTGTAAAGTGTTTTAGGATGAGAGTTTAAGGTGTACATGTAAACATAATATTAGTTCTCTCTCTCTCTCTCTCTCTCTCTCTCTCTCTCTCTCTCTCTCTCTCTCTCTCTCTCTCTCTCTCTCTCTCTCTCTCTCTCTCTCTCTCTCTCTCTCGGTAATATATCCTTTAATGAAATATGAAACATAATTAAAAATATGAAACAAACTCACTCCAGGAAGTTCACAAAGTCATCTTCAAATGAGTGATGCATGCACAAGTATGTCACATTTTTTTTATTGCTTTGACATAGGCTCTATGTTGACAAGCTATTGACTGGAGAAGTTGAAAGTAGCCAATCACAGAGCTTGTAGGAAACACCCCTCTCTCTCTCTCTCTCTCTCTCTCTCTCTCCATGATGACATGCTATTGGCTGGGAGGGTTGGAAATAGCCAATCACAAAGCTTGTAGCTCAGATGCTGTGTATAGGATTCAGAAGGGTGATTTGTATCTCTCTCTCTCTCTCTCTCTCTCTCTCTCTCTCTCTCTCTCTCTCTCTCTCTCTCTCACTGAGATAAGGGAGAGAGAGAGACAGAGAGAGATTTATTATGCATATGTAACATGTATATTTATTTTTGTATAGTTTTATAGAAAGTAAATGTGACAAATGTTATTTTTTCATTTATTTTTTCATTCATTTTTTTGTGTTTTCCATGCTGTAATTACAACTTTTTGAATTTCAGTAACTTGTAAAATGTAAATTATGTATGATTTTAGCATAATCCTGTGGAATTCCCAATCTTTTTCTGGTAGATAAGCGGGAGAGGGGTGTAGCAATCATTTTGACATATTGACATGAAGGGTCTAGGCAAACAGTCTCTCTCTCTCTCTCTCTCTCTCTCTCTCTCTCTCTCTCTCTCTCTCTCTCTCTCTCTCTCTCTCTCTCTCTCTGGGAGAAAATGGATGAGCCTGGATATAGGGGTAACTTGAATAGATTTCACACTTAGCTGAAAACCTTATATTTTTAAGGGTAATGTTGAAAGATGATTTTGAAATATTAATGTGTTTTAGGATGATAGTTTAGGCTGTATTTGGTGTAGGATGATAGCTTAAGGTATACATTTGATTTTTGAACTATTAAAAGAGGAAGCTGTCAACATTTTTAGAGGGGTCTTTGGTGTTTGAACTATTAAAATGGAGAGTTATAAGCATTTTTATGGGGGGATGTCAAGTATTTGCAGAATTTAGCTATTCGGTGGTGGTTATGGTCCCTATTCCCCCTCCCCCACGAATACCGGGCGTTGACTGTAAAGGTTGGTGTGGTGTTTCCTGTTCTTTACAGGCCGTCCTAAGTTTACAGCGGGGGTTCTGTTCCAGCTTTGAGTCGGAAATCGCCGTAGCCCGGAACATCTTAAGAAAAATTTATAAAAATGAGAGAGAGAGAGAGAGAGAAACTTATGTAAGCCTGGGGAAAGAAACAGGTTTGTAAGCTTTGTCCTGGTAACAAACCAGTTTTCTCTCTTCCTTATAGGAGGGACCTCTTTATAGTGAACCCTCCCATAGGAGGGACCACCTTATAGTGAACCTTCCCATAGGAGGGACCTTATAGTGAACCCTTCCGGTGGCTACAGCTCCCTAAACCAGTTTTCTCACCTCGTTATAGTGCGGGTTAGTTACAGCCCTGTAAGCCCAGATTGTGGCGCCCTAATTCTAGTTACAGGGCCATTACAGCGCCTGATTTTGATGAATATATTTGAAAAAGCACAGTAAGAACAGAACGCTGTAGGTCAAGACAGCCGTATCCTAGGGACTACCTGTATTGCCAAACCCTAGTGGATATCCAGAATAAAGAAAATGTTTGATAACTTGTGACTTTCCCAAGCCTTGAACCAGAATTCCTGAAACACTATCACCATGAAAGTGAGATATTGTCAGGGAAGGTGTAATAATCCTGCAGCCAGACCCTACATAATTAGGTAAGTCACCAAAGCCTAATGGCTGTCCAAAATAAAGAAAATGGTTGATAACCTGTGACTATACTATGGACCAAAAATTTATCTGGGTTGTTGGGATTTATTTGTTAGGAGCTAAGCCATTTCGTCACCTGTCGATCTCATTTGTAAGTTCCTTTGAGGACACAGTGGCTATGCTATCAATAAATAGGTTTTGATGTAGGAAAAACCTCTTTTTTGGTAGCCGCTGTGAGCAAACCCATCCACTTTCCCTGACGAAAAGGCATGGGACTGGGGTGAACATTTATCTTCCACAAACTTGGCAGGTAATGAGGAAAATAGCCGACATATGCACTGTTGCCATGTCGATATGAGTAGGATGAAGGAAAAACTGAGGTAGATGCTGTAGACATGAGATAGAGCCCTCTTGTCCTGAGTCCTTGATATTCTGTCACTGTTCCAACAAGCACTATTGGCTGGTCTGTCTCAGTCTTATGGGAGCCTGGGGGTACCATGAGGGTGTAACTCCTTTGAGGACTCACAGCAGCTACCAAAAATAGGTTTTTCTTACATCGAAGCCTGTTATTTATGTATCAGACTGAAAACTGTTTTTGTGTTATTAAATTTTCTATTGTTTATGTAGGCCAACTTTACAATCTAAATTGCCAACAGGCAAATAACACTGTTTTGGGGAGGGGTTCTCTCTCTTTGAACTTCCTTTGCAAAATTGTTTTAACAGTTGAGCAAGGGTGAGAAAGAGGAAGGGCCTCCTGTGCAAAGTAGTAGTTAGTATTTTGTAAGGAATTAATGTGATTTTCAAGAAGTTTATGTTTGTGCAAATTTCATTTGAGGCCAATACCAGATTTTACTCTTGGATTGGGTCTCACTGTCTGCAAAACTGAGGCTCCTCTTGTAAAAGGAATAGATATAACTACAATTTAAACTTTTTTAATGGGATGTGAACTTTGTTATCCATACATTTGTGATATTTCCTATCAAAAAATAAAGAAAGCATTATTGTGGAATTTCATTTCAAACAATTTACCTTCCTCTTGGCTTCTTTGTATTCTAAATGTGTGTCAGTGGTGTACTAGTCAATTTTACCAGGAACCAGGAGTCAGCAAGCCTTTTGTTTTCCTCCCAGGAGAGTACTTGGAAATCACCACCATACCTCCTTTACAATCTTCATGGTTGATGATAAAGGATATGCTCTTGTGTGCAAGAGCTGTTGGAAGATGCTTCAAGCCCATTAAGTCTACAAAATCTCAATACAAACCTCTTTCTGTTTCTTCTCCAGTCCCCATTGTCCAGGTCTTAAAAGTATGATAACTTACTGTCACAAAGAAGCTATCAAGAGGGGTTATGCCTCTTCAAAAAAGAAGAACTGCCCTTGTTAAGATTAGATCATACAGGATCTTGCTAAGACCACATCAGTCATGTTTAAGAAAGTAAATGTACATAGTGTTAGAGATTCCAAGTCTCCTTGTATGTCAGGGACGTCACAATACCTTTTTCCTATTTTTAATGTTGCTTCTTGTAGCTAGCACTTACATTTTACCTTCTTATTGCTTATAGTCTTCATGCCATTCATTACACTGTCATCATTCATCTCCATATTAGTAGTGCAAAATTTCCAACTTAGACCAAGTGATCCTACATTCTATTTTGGGTTAATAACATAACTAACTTTGTTAGTGCTCTTTCCTAATCCGTTAGAGTCATAATAATTGGAAACCAGCTTTCACTGCACTTATCTTCCCCAAAGAAGATGTGTACAGTATTTAGTTTTAAAGCTGGTCGATTTTTAAACAGAAATATGCATAAATTCTAGGCAAAATTTCTTTACATTGTAGTTCATTCTTTCTTACCTTCAACTCCTAAAAAACATCTCTTAGTTAACCTTTTGAGTATCAGAATAAAAGGAAGTGGTTTGTATCTTGTGTGTGCTTGCTTTGACCCAGTAACATGAACCAGATGAGAACAAAGGTGTTAATATGACACTTTTTTATGATTAATCTAGGTTCTGACTTCAGCAACGGTAAGATTAGTAATTTTATTTGTACGTACTTCAGTTTTCAAAGGTTTTTCTCCAATAATCTCTTAAATGTATGATGTGTGTGCCGTGATTGAAACAGATATTGCTAAATTTGTTATTGCAATACACTCCCTGAACACCTGAATTAGCCCTTAATCCCACTAGCCTGAACAACTCTCAATTACCCATCCCACTATAGTGGAAATTTTAACAGCCAGCGTTACCAACGCTGCAGGTAAAATCTTGTCACTTGAGCTACCATAACAAACGGTTGGCAACGCTGGCACAGGTGTGCACTGACACACCCCGTTTTCGTCAATTGCTTTTTGTTCGCGCTGCTGGAAGGTTGTTTCCTTCTGCAGTGCGAGGTTTTAATATATTGTCCGACTTCTCTTTGTATTTTGGACTTGTGGTGAAGACCTGGATTGTATTTAACAGTTTTTCTCCTGGATTCTCTGTATATCTTCGACGCGGAACGTCTTTTGGACTTGGACTCGCTGGTTCCCGGTCTCGGTTGTACATCACGGACTTTTCCCCTTCTACTACCGTGCCATCTGCTTTGACGTCGGCCATGACTGCCTACAATGGTGGACGCTGGCGCTCATTGCTTCTTCTTCCTGCAAAGACGGATGAGTACCTTGAGACACGACAGACATTCCGTCAGGTATGTAGGAAGGTTAAATGTGATGTCCAGACTCATTGTGATGAATGTTCCCATTGGAAGGCACAAGAGAGGGATGATTACATTCATCATCGCAAGTCTTTGGCTAGTAAGGGCGGCAGATGTTGGTCAGATTCTTGTTGCCTCAAGTGTCTCAGACTTCTGCTACAGATCAGTTGATGGATTTAGAGAGTTCAAAGGTAGTCAAACATATAGAGGATAGGATTGCAATTAGTAAGGAAAATTCAATAGCTAGTCTTCAACATTTCTCAGATAGGGATAATAGTGGTACAGTGAACCCCCTGTATTCGCGGGGGATGCGTCCCACACACCCCTGCAAATAGGTCAAATCCGCGAATGCTTAAAACCCCTCTAAAAACACTTAGAACTGCCCATTTTGATAGCTTAAACCAGGAAAAACCCTGTAAAAATGCTTATACTTGAGTATTTTAATAGTTTTATCACAAAAAGTGCATTTATTCATGAAAATTATATGAAAATACAGTAATTAGTGAATATTTCTCATTGAAAAATACTGCGAATGGGCGAATTTTCCACAAATGATGGCTAGATATGTTCCACAGAGAAACCCGCGAATGCGTGATTCCGCAAACCATGAGAACGCAAATACGTGGGGTTTACTGTATTAGGATGTCTAATTCTTCCTCCTTTTCAGCTCCCCTGCCTGTTCCAGAACCAGCCCTAACGGGTGCTGAGGGTAATGGCAGAACTGCAAGCCTCCGAGTGGGTAGGGTCTGCCGGCCCCCTCGGCGCAGAGCAGGCAGTGAAGGATCCCTCCCCCCCACCCCCTTGTAGTATTGATAAATTTAATGTTGATAATGTTAGGATCAAGATCTAGGTGTGATAAAGGAGGATAGGTTCGGGTTTGGTAGTGAGGAGTTGTTAACGGTGCAGTGTCGTTCCCCTGAACAGGTTCCGGTTTCAGGTTCGAGTGGTTTTTGTGCTTTGACAAGAGTTTTCCTTCATCTCTTCTTTCGATCTGGCTCAGTCTCAAGTCAATGTTTCAGTTATGGTGTGGCAGAATCCTTCTGCTTTTGCTTCTAACTCACTTCCTACTGTTTTCTAAATCTCCTACTGTAGTTTCCCCCTTCCCTGTAATTTTTTTACTCCTCCATCTAGTAAGGCGGATTATGGTGTGTCCTTTCGGCTTCTAAAGTAATTTGCGGGACCTGCAATTGGATGTGGCGAGTTATAAGACGGATGGCGGGGTTTTTCGATGGGTATAGACCTATGGCGAGAGGTTATATTTTTTCTCGAATGTTCTCTCTAACATTAGAGAGTATGGGACACAGTAGTGTCCAGAATTCATGTCAGATATGTTTTCAGGATTATTGAGGGGGGCCAGATTCGGTGTACCTTCTTTCCTTTTTGTTCTAAGTTTTCTTCTGGGTTATCTGTTGCTTCATCTCCTGCTCCCACATTCTCTGTTACTCCATTTTCAGTCTCCTCTTCTGCCTTTTCTTCTTCTGCTCCGGTCTTTCCTGCGGCTTCCGCATCTTCCGTTTCCCCTCCTTCTTCGATTCTGGTCTTCCTCCTCTCAGGTAACTTCTTTTTATGCGTCTGCTATTCCTATGCCTCCTGCCTTTTCCTTCCTCAGTACAATCTTCTCTGGTAGGAGGAGCTTTCAGACAGGCGAAAACCCAGTTTCTGCAGATTTTGGCCGTGGGGTCTCTTGTTCCATCCCCTCGGGTATGTGCAACCCCTTGCTTCCGCTTCATGTGGCTGTTCCGATAGTATCAGGTATTTCACAGGGTTTTCCTGTCAATTCCAGTTCGGGTTTGCGCTCCGCGGTTTTGGCAGGGTGTGCGGTACCTTCTTCGAGCGGTCCGCGGCTTTCTCGCCTGCATTTTCCGCGGCGGGAACTCAGGGTAACTTCTACCTCTTTCATTCTCCCTCCTTCATCTTCTTCCGTCCCTCCGCAGCGGTTTCGTTTATGCATCCTCCCCCAAGATTTAACGATGTGGGTTTGGCTACTCTCACTCGTCTTTCCCTTGGTAATGGGGAATCGGCTCCGGGTTTTTATCGGTTCAGCCTTCTCTTCCTGACGGGTCCAACTATGCGGATTCAGCTCCGGGTACCCAATTAGGGGCGGGTGCGGAGCATTCTGGTTAGGTTGATCCAATTGCGGACTCTTCATCGTTGTCCGGGGCTTCGTTCAGTGCCTCCCCCTTTGTCGGTCTTAGACCGTTTGGACATTGCGGAACAGGATTCTTATCTGTAGGTGCAGGAGATTCTGACAGACTTAGAATGTCCTCATAACAGCAGTAACGATTACGGACACAGGCTTGAGTATGTTACTTCTTCGTACCCTCAAGCAAGAGCTCTGGACCTCCCGAATTTTTAGTTTTTTTTTTATGACACTAAGCCAGCTCCTGCCTCTTTATCGTGTTGGCTAGTTTGGTTCGATCGGGTTAGCCAGGCTTTGGAGGAGGCGGATGTTCGCTTAGCATCGGTAGTTGCTTCTAATAGACAGCACTCTTCTCTTCTCTCTCCGAGTAGGACGATTTACGCAGTTCGAGGTAATCCTTCGACCGGTGTCAGGTTGCCCCTCAACGAATTGGGTGAGGCAATCCTGTTTAAGTCTCCGGCGTCGTCTCGGCTCATAGGGACTTCTCTGAGGGAAGAAGGTGCTTGGTGTTTGTGTTGCGCAATCAGACTGAGGCTCTTGCACATTCTCTCTGGATGCGGTCAAGTTATTGTAAGGCGCGTTCTAAAGACTGATGGCTATGTCCCTTCGGACCCGTGGCTGTTAGCGGCCTAATAAATTTATCTCTAGGGTTCTGGCTCACCAGGCGAAAGCTTTGGCTTTGTCGATGACATTTGGAGCAGGAAAGTTGAAATTTCTATCTTGGTCATCTTCCCCCTCAGTATCTGGACGTTCATAAGAGGGATTGCTCAGAACACCATGAGCCTTAGCTAATTCTTGTTCAAGGATGATGACGTAGCCAGTTTGACAAACATGGTTTCTTCTAACTCACGTCTCCGGTGTCGGCAATTATGTATCGTCGAGGGTACAGAGTGTTGAGGTATATAGACGATTGTTTGATCCCGGCCTCCTCTCTAGAGGAGCTAGTAAGAGTGAGGGAATTCTATGGAATTCTTAACATATTCGGATAAGAGGATTCTTTCTTCCTCTGAGGGTTTTCACAACCCTAGAGAGAGTCCAATCGGTCCTTCAACAGATAGAAGGTTCCCGTCCAGCAGGGAACCTCCAGTACCAGCTTGGAGAAGCCTCTTAGGGATCTCTCTCTCTCTCTCTCTCTCTCTCTCTCTCTCTCTCTCTCTCTCTCTCTCTCTCTCTCTCTCTCTCTCTCTCTCTCTTAATTCCAGGGTCTCGTGTCCGGATGCACTCTCTCTTCAGGTATGTCTCAGGAATCGCTGGGACTTCCACAATGAGAACGCAGTTATAGTCGGGAGTGATTCTTGCCAGTTGGATCGTTCGTGGTAGTCAGAAGTGCATCTGACAGGGGAAAGGTCTATCGACTCCCCTCTTCCTGACGTACATCTGTACACAGATGCCTCAGATCAAGGTTGGGAAACAACCTTGGAGGAATCCAAGCCTCGGAAACGAGAGAAGTCAATAAATCTTCGGGATAATCAATGCTTTAAAGGAAGCCCTCAGTTTGTTCTCAGTCTTAGTGTGCAACAGAGTAGTGGCTACGTTTAACGACAGCGTAATGGCTGTGTCGTATCTGAAGAACTCGGAGGGGGAACAGGCTCAACAGAACTCAATACTATAGCACATAGTCCTGAGAGGATGCAAAGAACGAAAAGTGTCTCTTCTTCCCCAATTTATATTGGGAGTCTCAAAGTACGGGCAGATTCGCTAAGTCGCTCCCGTTCAGGTATTGGGGGGGGAAGTGGACTTTGACTCTGGAAGTAATATGTCAGGTTCTCCGGAAGTGGCCAGCGACTGTCGACTTATTCGCGACATTATTAAACCATCGTCTTCCGGATTATTTTTCTTTAATGGTGTCCCCATGTCGATAGTCACCATGGTGACGTTACAAGTTGGAATCACATGCAAGTGTACGCCTTTCCTCCATCCGGTCTCATTAATCAGGTAATAGGGAAATTGCGGGAGAGTGTCAAGACGACCTTGACTCTAATAGCTCCCTGCTCGCCATAACATGCTTGGTTTCCGGAACTCTTAGAGCTCCCTACGGAAGTTCCGATGTCCCTACCAATGCGAAACTTCTTCCCAGACGACTGCATTCTTACTATTATTATCCAAATCTTTGCGTGCTGGACATAGTTTCAGGACAACTGTAGAGAGAGCCACTAAACAGTCCAGACTCCGTAAAGCTGTGTCTAAATAGTTTTCTTTTAGATTGAGTAAGTCAACCCATAAGCCTTACCAGGTTCAGCTAGATACTGTATAGAAGTTAGTGTCGTAAGGAAGGTCATTCTATCTCTAGACCTTCCATAGCTAAAAGAGTGGATTTTCTTTTATTCCCCCGGAAAGTCAAGAGTCTTTCGTGTTTGGCTATTGCCGACTACCGCTCAATGATTAGTGGTATATTTAGTTTCCACATTCCTGAAGTTTGAAGTAGTAAGATAATCTATGATTAAGTTCTTTTGAGATTGAACGTCCTGTTTTGCTGACTCGGGCCCCCTTCGTGGGACTTATTGGAAGTATTTCAATATTTATCTTGCTTTCCCCTGCCTTTGAACCTATTAAAGCTATAACGTTAAGACACTAAGAAGTTGCCTTTTCTTACGGCTTTAGCTTCAGCTAAAGGGTTGGGCGAGCTTCAGGCAGTTTCTAGGTTGGGTTCCTATCCGAGAATGATACTTACTTGTCTGTCTTCCGGAGTTTGCAGTGAAGACAGAGTCGGAGGTTAAAACTGCCTCGTTCGTTTAAAGTTCTTTATCTGCAAATGTTCATTGCTGGTGATCCGGCGGAGATATCTTTATGTCCGGTGTGAGCATTAAAGTCTATTTATCGTAGGTTGCGAAACTCCTTCCGCTTCCACACACACTTGTCTCTCCGCGAATCCTTCCGTCCGCTGTCAGAGAATGTGATTAGTTACTTTCGGAGGGACGAGATTTCCCAGGCTTCTCAGGGTGGTTGTTCGTCGTCTTCAGCTCTGTATTTTCCCGACCGCATATTATTCGGAGTATGTCCAATTATCTTCCTTCCCCAGGAATTATTTACTGCCTTCTATTCTGGAAGCAGCTGCTTGGAAGTCCGTCTCAGTGTTTACTCATTTTACTTAGAGATGTTCGATTTGCCTCACAGCGTTTAGCGGCGAAGTCTATTTTGTAGGGTGCGTTCATTTAGCTGAGATGATATTTATGCAGAGGTTCAGAGGGTTATTCTTTTAGTTAACGTGTAGCGGCGAAGTCTATTATCTAGGGTGCGTTCATTTAGCTGAGGTGGTATTCGCTTATTCGGAGGGTTATTCTCTTAGTCCACGTTAGCGGCAAAGTCTATTATCTAGGGGCGTTTATTTAGCTGATTCGGTATTCGCTTAGTGAGGAGATTTTTAGGTTAACCAGATAGAGGAATTCCTTTTAGTCTTTAGAATTCTTAGGAAACAGTGATAATATAATCACATGAACTTAGGTTTAGTGCATTTTAAGTATCTTAGTCTTTGATAGTTTCCCTACGAGAGTCCAAGGGGGTACTCTAGTAGGCTAGGCCATTTCGTCGGCACGGAGATAATTCTTTGCTCATCAATCGTCGGACCTTATCCGGAGGATCAGCGGCTCGGCACACTGCTTTATTTCCCTCCATACATGAGAGGCTATGAATAGCCACATGGGAGGTCACCGTACTCCTCCATACGTGAGAGGTTCTGAAGAACCACATGGGAGGTCAACGGACCGAGACAGTACGGACCTGACGGGTGATCAAAGTACTCTCCAACATGTCTCATAACCAAAAGCAACGATTGATAAGGTGAGTGTTTAGCTAGATAGGTATCCTAGCCGAAAGTACTGACCTGACTGTTGCTCAAAGTACTCTCCAACATGTCTCTTCACTGAGACCATTGATTGATATGGTGAGTGTGTGGCTAAATGGATATCTTATGCAGAGCAGATTGGTGAGCTACCATCTCTGCGGTTGTCAAAGGGCCGTGCAATAGAATAAATCCCTCCTCCACTAATGTTGTTAATCGGGTTAATTCAGGTGTTCAGGGAGTGTATTGCAATATGAAGTTTTCATAATAAAACTAATATTGTAATACCTGAACACTTGAATGATTCCCATCCTCCTTTCCCCACATCAATTTTGACCTTGAATAAAGCAATTGGCGAAAATGGGCATGTCAGCACACACCTGTGCCAGCATTGCCAACCATTTGTTATGGTAGCTCAAGTGACAAGATTTTACCTGCAGCGTTGGTAACGCTGACTGTTAAAATTCCCACTATAGTAGGATGGGTATTTGAGAGTTGTTCGGGCTAGTGGGATTAAGGGCTAATTCAGGTGTTCAGGTAAGTATTGCAATATTAGTTTTATTATGAAAACTTCATGTTTTTAATGATCAGATTACGTGTAAAAATTTTTAAGGAATTAAATTTGAGCTTTCATTGTACTCTTAATATTTATGACTTAGTACTGTTCAGTTTTAACAGATATGAGTTAAGTTGTCACCTCATGTAATAAGATTGTTTTTTATAACTTTCAATGAATTACATTTTTAACTTATTTTTTTTATTTCATTTACAGTTTTGTTCCTTCAAAAGTGTTTAATTTTTGTTTGCCTTTCTGAGTAGCTTTTTTTTTAAATTTACAGTTAATACCACGATATGCAAGTACTTATGAATCAAGAAAAGGAATAATTTTAGTTTTATTTTTTATGAAGCAATTTGATAATGACTGTCAAAATCAGATGCTTACAACTTAAGCGATGTATGCATGACAAAGTGAATGAGTGAGTATTGTAGTGGTTTACTGGAAGTAATACCAGGCAGCAGCATAACCCTCTGCATTACAGTCTGTTGTATGTTAAGCCCATATATTAGCTCCAGCCTGAAGGAGAATCGTTCACAACCCGAGAGGTACAGAAATGAGTTGTTGTCTTTTAGCAGCTTTGATTTTGGACCTGCTTTGTAGGATATGAAAGTGAGCAGTGATGTACTCCATAAATTGAAAAGTACTTCTATCAGCCAACATAATGGTTGAATTACAGCATATTGAAGGTTACATCTACACAGGCACCAGATTGCATAAAATAACTAAATGAACAAAGAAACAGACTAAAACAAGAAAATGAGAAATGAACCATGTAAAAACATTAAATTTTTAAAATTAGTTTTTCGGCTGTACAGTACTATATTTAGGAGTTGTAACTACTTGTGGATAATTTGTTTTTATTTACTGTGGATCAGCACCCACTAACCTGTTGGTTTATATATACAGTGGATCCTTGCTACATCGCATATCAGCAATCACTGGTTTTTCTGTGGAGCTTATTTCCAAATGTATCGCGGAATATTCACTAACCCGTGAATTTTTTCATAGAGCAAATATTCACTAATTATTGTATTTTCATTTTATTTTCATGACAAAATACATGTTTTATGATAGAAAATTGATTTACTAATTTTTAAATACTGATATTAAAATGTAAACAGCAAAATACCAATAAAATGGTAAATTAAAATCCCACAAAGTCACAAAACAGCTTACCAATGTACATAAACACTCAGTTCAACCTACAGAATAAACTATAATACTGATCTATTATTATCGTAATATGTATAAAAAAAACCGATTGTCTTGACATCTGTAATTGTTTTTACTGTAGGTATGTGTTGCCATATTTTTTTTCTCTGATTTACTGAACCGTGGTTCATTAAAAGTTTAGTAGTTGACTCTATGATTATCACACATATTTTAACAGTACACAAGAGAATATTATATCACTGTTGGTGTTTCATCTCTAATCACCGTAAAAATATTTAAAATCGGAATTTCATATGTAAGCGACATAAGGTTACTGTATGCATCTCATCCCCAGCTTGTCAAGTCTAGGCTTGTCACCAGCTGCTGTGCTGAGACTTTATTTGTAGTAAACACCAGTTCTGTCTCTCTGTCTCTCTCTCTCTCTCTCTCTTATTGAAATATGAATTACTGTATCATAAACTTATATGTACAAAATTAAAAATAATTCCATTAGTAAATTCATTTCTGTTAGCAATTAAAAAATAATTTTCCTAATTCTTTCGGTAGTAGTGAGCCTCAAGCAGCTGATTCTCAGAATATAAAAATGACAAAATTGGGACAATCTGTTTTTTTATACATATTACGATTATAACAGATCAAAATAATAATGCAGTATACTAAATAGATTCTGTAAGTGAAATAACAGATTAATGAGTTTACAATTTAGTGATGTAAAAAAGTGTTTTTTTTTTATGTTGGGTGGGAAAAAACTGTTATTTTTCCGTTTTTTTCCCTAATTTTTCCGGTACTTTTATAATTTCTTGTATTATTTGTGTTTCAGAGTTGCCTGCTAAAGAATGAATTCTTTAAGGTTAAATTATTTACATTAATTAATAATTTCAACAATTGACATATTATCAGGCTTATAAAAAGGATTTTGACAAAGGAAAAATCTATTTCTGAGGGAGGCCCTGTGTCACCCGGTGAAATTCCTATTAAGCACGAATTTCTAGGTATAGATATCGCTAAATATACCAGAGAAAAAAGCTATCAGGAAATGCTGGGGTTACTACCCCAGATCGAACATCTATTATGAAATAGACGTCGGTATAGATAAGGGTGAGTGATTGTTGTCACTGCCATAGGACTGCACTCTGTAGATATCCCAATGACAAAACCCCTGGAACGTGAGGAGCCGATCTAACGCCCGCACTCACCTGCCCGCCAACCGACAACCCCAGTGCCATCTGTACTCATTCCAAGCTAGCACCCCCCACAAGCTTGGTATGCCTACTCGGGGAGGGAAATCTAGACCCTGGGAGGGTCACCGGGTGACACAGGGCCTCCCTCAAAAATATATTTTTCCTTTGTCAAAATCCCTTTTCTGAGCTCGTCCCTGTGTCAGCCGGTGAAATCATGACAGAGAATCATACTAAACTTTGGTGAAAGTCTAAAAGGAGCGAATAGTTAGGTGGACATGTATAAAAACACTATTACTGAAATTAGTTTTAATTATCCCTCAAAACATGATTAAATACCAAAGGTATAGGCAGATAAACTGAGTTATAACTAGGGATACAATTAATATCACAGTAAAGGACATGAGAAACAACTATGTACATAAATAATACTATAGTGGGAAGGTACTAAGACTAAATAAACGACAGAAAATTTTTTTAAAGGTACCTCCGGCTTAAAACTAAACTTAAAAACTAACACCGCAAAATTGTACATCTTAATATGAGGAGCCAGGCTGTGAAGCATATCTGGTCCAGGAGAAAATGGCAGGGCAAGTAAATGAGGCAGGCGGGCGGGGGGGAGAGGATAGGGATTAAGGTTAATTTTAAGGTGGAGGGACAATGCTCCCTACAGCCACCGCAGGGAACTTCAGAGCTTCCAGTGATTTCAGATAGTGGCGTTTGAACACTGATGGAGATTTCCAGCCCGTATACTTCTTAAGCTCATCAAAATTTCATAGTATGAAAATAATTAGTGGAGTAGCCACTGCTCGGATATCATGAACCTTAGGGACTGAATCCGGATTAGCTTGCTTAATGAAGTATAGAATTTGTTGTCTGATAGCCTTTAAAGAAAGCATTCCTCCTTTTTCCCTGATAAAAAGAGGACCAGACAAACACTGAGAGGTTCTCCGTAAATAGGCCCTCAAGGTAGCGACTGGGCAAAAAGACAGGTCTTGTGGAAGACGAACAACCTTCCAGGGGGACCACCTATCCTGAGGGTCTTCATTTTTGCTAAGAACCTTTGATCTGGGAAAGTAGAACTTCTCCTGACGGGAGAAAATCCACATGATTCGCACCTCTAGAGAGAGCAGACAGTTCTGATATTCTGGCACCTGAAGCTAGACTAATTAGGAACAACGTCTTCCTTAACAGATTCAAATAAGAACATTGATCGTTATTAGTTTCTGAGGCTAATTTTAGAACATTGTTAAGAAACCAGGAAACCGGATGAAAAATATGAATCTGTTAAATCAGTCTTAAAGCCATGCAAAAACACCTTTTTCAAAGCTGATTTCACTGTGGTAATGGTGGCCGGAGCCAGACCTTTTTCAAACAGTGATCTAAAGAATGATATTGCCAAATTGGTGGTCATGACTTGAGCTTCAGATTCCTTCAAAAAATGCTAACTTTTTAACTGCTGAATCGTACTGTCTGAGGGTAGAATCTCTTTTATCTGATTCCAGAAACAGAGTATTAATAGGATCGATATCCGCACCTCTCTGAGCTGCAAATTTCATAAAGTCCATAAAGCCAGGGCATTCAGAATTCTTGAGGAAGCTGACACAGTCCGTGTTTGCACTACTTGAGTCAGCTGTGGCTTGGGTATTTGATGACACCGTAGTTTGAGCTCCAGAAGAAGAGGGAACCAATTGCTCTTCGGCCAGTTGGGGTGCTACAGGGCCACTTGACCTTTGAATGACCTGAGCTTGTGCAACACCTTCATCAGCAGGTTTATTGGCGGGAATAGATAGATTTTCTGCCATTTGTTCCAGTCCACTGACATTGCGTCCGTGAAGTGAGCTCGAGGATCAGGTTGGGAGCAACATAACAAGGGGAGTTTGTGATTGCTCTCCGTGGCAAACAAGTCCACCTGAAGGCCTGGAACCTAATGGCATATCCATCTGAAAGAAGCTCGTCCAGGGACCATTCTGACTCCAGCGGAGTTGCCCGAACAGGGAGTCTGCAATGACATTCGGACTCCTGCTAGATGGGTAGCTGATAGGTGCCAGCCGTGCTTCTCCGCCAGGGAGAAAATGGCTATCATCACTTGGTTTATCCGACTCGATTTGGAACCCCCTCTGTTTATGCAATGTACTATAGAGGGATGAATAGATTTGTTTGTATTTAGCATTTCCCAACGTTTTGTGAGAGAGAGAGAGAGAGAGAGCGCGAGAGAGAGAGTGAGTGTAATTGTCGGTAGTGAGTGCTTCGGTTGTTGGTAGAGGGATGAGGGTCTTTAGTTCGAGTTGTTTACGGTGCTGTCTGGCTGTGCAAATGTCGAGGGAGTTTTTTTTTTTTTCGGTTTTGAGAGAGTCTTGAGCCGAGTTCTGTGCAAGGTGGACATTGATGGTGGATTATTGTATGTTCCGTGAGTCGAGTGTTTTCTGTTGGATGTCATTGTTGTCTGTTCATGTCTCTCTTTCTTTTGCTCGTTTTTTTTGGTTGGAAGTCTGTTTTCTGGTTTTGTTTGTGTAATTTTGTCTACTGTGTTGGCGACCGTGGACACCCTCAACCATCTCCAGCAACCGAGAGGATCATAGTGAGTATTGTATGTGGTTATATGTTCAGTGTATCTGTGTTGTGTATTGTTTTTGTGTTTTAAAATCCCGCCACATAATATTTGGCGCCCAACGTGGGGCTGTTGTATAATAGCCGTTAGGATTGTTTGTGGTGGGTAGAGTGAGAGTAAGAGGTCAGGATGAGTGAGATAGAGAAACTGAGAGAGGAACTCCGAGTGGCTAGGGAACTCCAGGGTAGGCTGGAGGAGGAGAATGGGAGGCTGAGGAGTGAGAATGAGGAGTTGAGGAGTCAGTTGGAGGAGATGGGGGAATGCTAAGAAGTGCAAAAGAAGAAATGAAAGGGGAGATGAAAGAGTCCGAAGAGAGAATGGAAGAGAGGATGGATAAAAAGTTGGAGGGAATGATGAAAGGTGTGGAAGAAATGGTGAAAGGTATGTTCAAGGGTGTTTTTTTGAGAAGGGGGCTGTTGGAGGCAGGTTCTCTGGAACGTGTGAAGGGCAAGAGAGAAAAAAAGGAGGAAGAAGTGAATGGAAGCGGGAGTGATGAAAGTGATATGGGAATAGGAAGTAAGAAACGAGGGAATGAGAGGCAGGGGTAAGGAAAGGGAATGAAAAGCAAGGGAAGGAACAGAGGGAAAGTAAGGATAAGTCAGGGGAAGAAAAAGGGTAGAAGGGAAAGGGAAAGGAAACTGGTAAGAAGGGTAAGGAAGTGGGAAAGGCAGGAAAGAAGGGAGAGGGTGAAGGCAGTAGTGATAGTGAGGTGGATGGAGGTGGGTGGATAAAAGTGGATAAAAAGAGGGGGAAGAAGAGTGTAATGAGTAAGATGAATGTAAGTGCAGAAGTGGACTCTTTGTATTCGGAAGAGGGTATGAAAGGACAGAGTGAAAGTAGCCTGAGTGAAAGTGAGAAAGAAGTGAAAAGGCTATGTATGTGAGGGAGGTACCCCTTTGTGAAAAGTATAATCAGTATGGAAGTAGGGATGTGCATGATTTCTTTAGGGAGTATGAAAGGTTTTGTCAGGATAAGTATGGGTAAAGTAAGAGAGTGTGGGCACGAGAATTAGGAGAATATTTGACTGGGTTTTGTTTGATATGTATAGGGTTATTATGAGTGTGGGGGATGTTGGGTATGACAAGGTGAAAGCTAGACTAGTTGAGCAAGCGAGGCGTATGAAAGCGAGTGTTAAGTATAAGAGGAAGAATGAATTTGATGAGGCAAGAATGAAAGCTGGGAAACCTTGTCACTGTATGCTTGTAGGCTGGAGGCGTTGGCAAGGAAGAAGTTTGGGGATGATGGGATAGATGAATGTAAGGAGTCAGTACGGAAGTTGTTAGGGACAGTGCCAGATTTAGTTAGAGAATTTGTGAACTTGAAGCGGAAGGAGAAGAAAAGATGGACGAATGAAAGGTTGACTTGAGGAGAAATTTTGGAAATTGTAGAAGATTATGAGCTTGACAGGGTTATAAAAGAGAGCGTAAGTGTAAGGGCTGGGGTAGATGAGAGAGTACCAGAGTTCGGAAGCTTTAGGGATGCAGTGTTGAGGGGCCCAATGAGAATGGCCGATAGTGTAATAGATAGGAGTGTAAGAGCAAGTAATGTGGAGGTGCCAGGGAGGATGAATGGTGGGTTTGTAAGGGAACAACGGGTTGGGCGAGTTAGGGATAGTAGTGTACAAAGGGGAAGGTCGATGAGTGAAAGTCGAGCGGAAGTGTTTTAGATGTGGAAAGGAAGGACATACAAAGAATGAGTGTAGGTGGGCTTTAGGAGCGTGTTTCGGTGTGGGCAATCGGGACATTTGGTAAGGAGTGTCACGAAAGATAGGGGTTAAATGCTACAGGTGCGGACTGGTGGGTCATATTGCTAATGGTTGTAGGGTACCCCAGTGAATGTAATATGTGGCAACTGTGGTAAGAATGGGCATTATGCGAGAATGTGTTCAGAACCGAGGCGACCTGTCGAATGTGGAATGGAAGGGCATGTATCAAGTGTATGTAGACGAAAAGGGTGACTGTGACAGTGAAATCGGAAACTGAGTGTGAAGGGGGTTCAAATGGGTGGATCCTCCAGGATGCAAGCGGTTCGTGTGATGCATGTATGTGAGGGTTGTTGCATGAGGGAGGCTTTGCTGGAAAGACTGACGAGTGCATGAAGCAATTGTTTTGATAGAGTATGGTAGGAAACGTAAGAAAGGGAAGAACGTAAGTGAACGGAGTGATCGTAATTTGTGTGAAAGGGGTGTGAATGCCAAAGTGAAAATGAGTGATAAAGCGTGTAATACGGATGAATGGGATGGTATGAATAGAACGTATAGCATATGCGGGTTTGATATAACTGAGTTGACTGAACGTGTAGGGGTAAGTGAACGGTTGGAGGTGGCGAAAGTGTAAGAGTAAGAGAGCGTAGCAGTGATAGACGATTGAAAGCATGAATGAATCGTTGCAAGAATTGGAAAGGTCAATGAGCGAATGGGATGGGTTAGTTGAGGAATTGGGGAGGTATTTGGGAACGAGTTAGAGGGTATAGATGAGATTGTGGATGAAATTGAGTGTGGTAATAGTGAAGAAGATAGCGTGAATCTGAGAGAGAATGGAGGAGAAGATGTAAATCTGAATGTTGCTGGAAGAGAGAGCGAGTCTGAGAGAGATGATTGCGTGCCCATGAACGCGTTCTAAAGGACCTGCTAGTGAGCATCCATGGGTGTTACGTAAGGCGATTTGAATGCAGTGTGAAAGGTGTTGGTTGGGAAATGCTAAAGGGGAGAATTATAGAGGGATGAATAGATTTGTTTGTATTTAGCATTTTCCAACGTTTTGAGAGAGAGAGAGAGAGAGTGTAATTGTCGTAGTGAGTGCTTGGTTGTTGGTAGAGGATGAGGTCTTTAGTTCAGGTTGTTTACGGTGCTGTCTGGCTGTGCAAATGTCGGGGAGTTTTTTTTTCGGTTTTGAGAGAGTCTTGAGCCGAGTTCTGTGCAAGGCGGACACTGATGGTGGATTATTGTATGTTCCGTGAGTCGAGTGTTTTCTGTTGGATGTCATTGTTGTCTGTGCATGTGTCTCTTTCTTTTTGCTCGTTTTTTTTGGTTGGAAGTCTGTTTTCTGGTTTTGTTTGTGTAATTTTGTCTACTGTGTTGGCGACCGTGGACACCCTCAACCATCTCCCAGCAACCGAGGATCATAGTGAGAATTGTATGTGGTTATATGTTTGGTGTATCTGTGTTGTGTATTGTTTTTTTGTGTTTTAAAATCCCGCCACAGTACCACTACTGCGCTGTCCAGCACCAGCCTGATATGAATCTGGTTGGTGGGGCAGAGATTTTTCAGAGTTAGAAACACTGCCATTGCCTCCAAAATGTTTATGTGGAATTGTGGAGCAGAGTGGACCATGTACCCTGTACCTTTTCTTTTTGGTGAGTACCCTCCCCAGCCGCTTAACAAAGCGTCTGTGTGGATTATTAGAGCTGGGGAGGGAATTGAAGGGGAACTGACTTGAAAGACCCTGACTGTGGACCACGGCGGAGTCTTTTCCTCAGCACCAGAGGAATTAAAGATACCTTGTCCCTGAGCTTGACATTGGCTCGTCTCCGCCACACTCTGTTTATGCCTTTCAGTTTTGCTTTTAGGAGCTGGTCTGTTACGGATGCGAACTGAAGAGAACCCAGGATTCTTTCTTGCATTCTGCGAGAGGCTTTCCTGCATTTGAGAATTGCCTGGTGGCTTTGGCTATTTCTCTCCGTTTGGCGGGCAGAATAGACAGCTTGTGCGAGACCAGATCCCATTGGATACCCAGCCACTGGGTATCCAATGGGACTTCGCCCTGTTTATCTAAAAGCCTAGGGATTCCAGAAACTCGATCACCATGGCCGTAGCTCTCCGGCACTCCCCGGCGTTGGATGCCCAAATTATCCAATCGTCCAGGTATGCGGCCAGCGATATCCCCCGGGACCGTAACTGCTGCACTACCGTGTCCGCCAGCTTCGTGAAAATTCTGGATGCTATGTTGAGCCTGAATGGCATGACCCTGAAGGAGTAGGCTTGTTTCCCAGTCTGAAACCTAGGAAGGGAGAAAGTTCCACGCAATCGGGACGTGATAACATGCGTCTGAAAGATCTATAGTGGTGGTGACGGCTCCACGAGGAAGTAGAGTCCGCACCTGCGCGATTGTAAGCATCACGAAATTTGTTGCATTGTATGTAAAGATTGAGACGCGATAGATCCAAGATTACCCTTTGTTGACTGGAGTCTTTCTTGGGAACACTGAACAGCCTGCCGTGAAATTTCAGGTGTCTCACTTTCTTTATGACCCTCTTTGGAGTAATTCTGCCGCAAAGTCCACAGAGCTTTGGCAGGCGGCTGATGAAATCTGATCAGAGGGGGAGGGCCCTTGATCCAGCTCCACCCCAAACCTCTGGAGACTATACTGTGGGCCCACGGACTGAAGGTCCACTGGTCCCTGAACAGGTGAAGTCTGCCGCCCACCTGACTGGTCTCACTGGG
This sequence comes from Macrobrachium rosenbergii, assembly GCF_040412425.1. Taxonomy (NCBI): domain Eukaryota; kingdom Metazoa; phylum Arthropoda; class Malacostraca; order Decapoda; family Palaemonidae; genus Macrobrachium; species Macrobrachium rosenbergii. Next base: position 2,775,915 of record NC_089794.1, read on the forward strand.
AAGGTGCAGGTTTGCCTCCTCTACCTCGGCCTCCTCTTCCCCGGGAGAGGGATCGCACGGCAGCCTTGCCTCTGAAGGAGGCCCTTGCTCTCTCCCCTTGCGCCCCTGTAAAGGCCTTGAAACGACCCCTGGCCCTCATAGGAGGGGTTGTATACAGGAGATGTCACGAAGGAAGGCGCGGCAAGGGAGTGCTGAGCTGGCTGCACCAGCACTAACTGTTGAGGTTGGGCCTTAGAGGTAGAAGGCTGGCAAACTGGCGAGACAGGTACAACTTGGACAACAGCCTGTTGGTGTTGTCTTCTGTACCCTCCTGTATCTCTTACCAGGTCTATTTTGAGGCCGGCAGACTCGGGGGTTTTCCTTTTAAAAGCGGGGATACCCCAGCGGGAGCGCAGACTCTGATTTGCCCTGGTTGCCTCAGCCAGGACATTATTGACTTCTTCTTCCGGGAAGATACTAGCTCCCCAGAAGGAGCTTTTCATGAGCTTGTTAGGCTCATGTCTTATGTAGCGTCGGCAAAGATGTATTTAAGGCAGTTCATCCGCTACTACCATGAAGTCAAACAAGTCCGCCTGAAATCCCACTAACAGAGACTTCGTCAGGACTTGGAAGAGTGGCTCCTCAGAAAACATCACTGCGGTTGATTCCGCCAGGCACAGGGAGTTCAGTGATCGGCTCAGCCGACACCTAGCCTCAAACTCTGCTTTCAGGAGGGCTTCCGGCAGTTTGGGAAGCTGCTCGCTGAATAAGGTGGATGCACACTCCGGGTCCAGCTTACCCGATGTAAAAGTGGCGGGCATCCTTCCAGAATTCATCGTCTCCCAGAGAGGTGGGATCAGTCTCCGGAGCTGAGGCAACGGCTTACCTTCCGAGCATGCCTGGGCGGTCGCGAGAGCCACCTTAGTCATGCAGGGGGTCGGGATCCTATCCCCAACGAGAACATCGTGAAGTTGCCCTTGAAGGGGTCAACCGTGTTCTCCGCCTGCCACTCATTAAAGGTGCGCATCAATGTAGACTGCGCTGGTCCCTTGGGAAGATCACTGTCTCCTTCGGGACCTTATCCGTCCTTACCCAAGCTTCCTCCGTCAGCCTGGCGAAGCCTGGGTAGGGGGCAGCAGATCAGGAGGAAAGAATTCCAACTCCTCGAGCCTGCGGCGTGCCTAGACCCTCGATCGTTAGGGTATCTTCATGCCGGGAGCATGAAGGGCCAAACGCCAGGGATTTCCTTGTCAAATGGAGGGAGGCGGAGGCATCCGGAATGGGGTAATGAACTGCTGACCCACCGAGGCGCATGAACCCGGGAGCATAGTCTCCTGGCTCTGCAGCCTCTCCGTAAGCTTGTTAAACTTAGCGTCAACCTCGAGGAAAACCTCTGCAAGAGCATTCCGGCAAACTCCTCTGGGTCAAAGGCAGGATGGCGAGGAGGGCTGGCCTTAGCTGCCCTCAAACTCGCTCCCTTAGCAGAGGAGTGGCCTTGCCTTTAAGGAAGCCACCGGACTAGCATCCGTGGCTTCACCGGAGGGAAGGGGTTGCCTTGCAGGAGGTTGCGGACTTATAGCCCTTCGCCTTCCAAGCCTTCTTCAACTTGGGGACAGCCGATTGCACCCTGTCCCCAAGAGAGAAGACTTTTGAAAACCCTGAAACGAAGAAAGCGGTGGATGAAGGGGGAATCAAAAGGGAGCCGCCCCACTGCCTCACTTACCTCCCCACCTACCTCCTGGTCCTGTTCTGTGTTCATAGGTTCCAGGTCGAGATCTATGGCCGCTACTTCCTCCGACACCTCCACGTACAAACTCTCGTCCTGGAGAGGCTGGGTTTCTACCCGGATCTGCTCGATGAGAGGAGCAGCGACTTGAGATGGTACAGCCGCTGAGATCCGGGCGCCGGGGTAGAGCAGGTTCCGGATGTTCTCATTGAGAACATACGGCTTCCCCGACGGAACATTTCTCCCAAACCCAGCCACCCAGGCTTGAAGGAACCCAAGGTGTCATTCCGGGAAGCTTGGTCGGCCTGGAAGAGAGGAGGACTTAACGACCGAAATTTGGTGAGAGATATATAAGCAATATATTAGGCACATAACATAATTGAAACAAGTGAGGCTACCAGGTAAACTGAAGGCAGAACTATAAGCTTACCGACTGCGTCCTGGACACGCTCGTGAAGAGCGAAGCTAACCTCACAACCGTCCGGGTGCCACGATGAGATCGTCAATCCTGACTGCACAGCCCGAATGGGAACGACAGACGGCGTGCCCATAGGGCTGGTGCAACACTGCAGTGCACCGGGCTCCTCACAACGCACAGTCTGTAAGTGTAAGACGGTATATGAACTTACTAGTTTTAGGGACCTTAAACTATAGCAGGTACTGGAGCATGCTAAAAAATTTTTACCGGACCGCGGAGCATTCCGGCGGACGATAAATCAGAGCAAAACATGACACACACTAAATCAAGGAGCGCGGAGATAGTTCGGCGGAGCGGGACTCAATCTAGGATCATGCAACTCTTAATTGTAAAATTTACTTAAAGAATAATTACTGCCGGGGCGGCAGCAGGCGATAGTTTATACGGATTCGCCGGAGCATTCCGGCGGGTGATAAACCAGAGCAAAACATGACATACGAGGGTAAGTCAAAAAGTTCCAGGAAAAATGTTGAATGATGTATTTACACAGGAATGAAACAACCCAAATACAGGTAAACAATTATCTGTGATGTAGTGATCATATAGACTTGATACCTCAGTCATCCCCTTGCTACCGTGGTGTTAACATCTGCTTCAGAAAAGTAACTTCTTGAACCCATGGAAAATAAAAATTTTGAGATGAGAGCTAACATCAAGTTCTGACCAAGCTTGATTGGAAACCAGGAAAAATTATTGAAGCTTTGCAACAAGTTTATGGAGATTCTTCTCCCATCTAAATCAGTTGTTTATGATTGGATAAAGCGATTTAAGGATGGTCGGAGGGCGTCAAAGACAACCCAAGAGAGGGAAGACCATCGACTGCAAAAAATGAAAGAATTGTGGCTTTGGTGCAGAATCTAGTGGATGAAGATCGTCGGATTACTATCGATATGATAGCTAATGAAACTGGGATCTCCATGGTTCCGCATTTTCAATTTTAAATGAAAATCTTGGTTTGAGTAAACTTTCAGCACGTTGGGTCCCAAAAGCGTTGATGAAGACCAACTGCATCAAAGAGCTGAACTTTCTCTTGCAGTTTTAACGAAGATTGAATCAAATGAATCAGAATTTTTGACCGGATTGTTACTGGAGATGAAACTTGGATCCATCAATATGACCCAGAAAGTAAAATTCAATCAAAGCAATGGTTACCAAGAGGTTCATCTGCACCAGTGAAGTTCAAAGTGGCGAGATCTGCCCAGAAGGTTATGGCAACAGTGTTTTGGGACTCCAAAGGAGTGATTTTGATTGATTTCCTTGAAGGACAAAAAAACAATCACCGGGAACTACTACAAAGGTGTTTTGCAAAAACTGAAGATTGCATTGGCTAAAAATGTCGAGGAAAGTTGCACAGCAGTTTTGTTCCATCATGATAACGCTCCAGCACATTCATCAAGGGTTGCAAGAGAAGTCCTATGGAAATTTAGGTGGGAAACTCTTCCACATCCTCCTTATAGTCCTGATCTTGCTCCTTCAGATTTTTTCCTGTTCCCAAAACTCAAGGAACACTTAAGAGGAGTCCGGTTTGAATCTTTGGATGCTGCTAAACATGCAGTTTCAACATGGTTTAATAGAAAGGCCCCAAATTTCTACAAAGAAGGGTTGCAGAGGTGGAAACAGCGCCTTGAAAAGTGTATAGAGTTAGATGGTAGATATGTAGAAAAATGATGTTTGAATTTCCTTAAATAAAGAGTATATTGAATTTTTCCTGGAACTTTTTGACTTACCCTCGTATACTAAATTAAGGAATGCCGGAGACAGTTCAACGGAGTAGGATCTTAATCTAGGATCATGCAACTCTTAGGTATAATTACTGCCGGAGACCGGCGCTAGGTAAATGGTTAACAATATAGGATAGCAGTACACTGCTGGTCGCCGTTCGGCGCGACCCTCCGAGATCCCGTACCTCCGTCACTTGGTTACAGCGGGAAGGCGGGTAAATCATTACCACCAGTCATTATACAGCTAGAGAGCTAGGTGTGACTAAGGCCAACCTACTGAAGACCAAAACCACCGGAGTGGTAACAGGTACGAAGGCAACGGGAGGGCCGGGGATGGCGGAGCGGAATCAGCAAGCAAGTGTTTGAACCCTGAAAGTGATCGAAGTTCAGCTCGATCCAGAGGAGAGCGAACCAACGAAACACTATCCAAGCAGTTGACACCAGAACGGGGCCCAGGAGGGTGGGTGACTCTCGACTGGGAACCGGACTAGTTCCCCTCGGGTGACAATCGGAGAGACCGGCGTCCCACACGCGAGGAGATGACATACCACTGGCAAGTCAGAGGGGGAGGAGGACAGTACTTAGAGGGTGGAATCGAGTTTTATTTTTAAGTGGACGGGGGAAACCCCCATACACTGACTGTAACTCCCCACGGGGCGTCGAAACAGACGTATCGACTTCCTATTCGTAGGGAGGCTCATGACACTCACCAAAAGTACTAGAGAAGGATAGGATAACAGCACTGTTCTAAAGCAACGCCAAACTCTCACCCTCCTCTGAAGGCGCAGCCCAGACAGTAAAGGGAGGAGAGAAAGAAGAGGGAGAGGGTTGGAAGGGAGAGAAATTCCTGTAACACAGTCCAACCAACAACCGACCCATAGGGCAGAAGGGCAATGCATGAAGAAGATCCCCCATTTTGTTTTTCTTCTCTCTCCCTCATTAGAGGGAGGAGGGAATGGGGGTTTCAGATGCCCTAGCAAACCCAAAAATGAGCGGTAAGGCGGATGGAACAACAAACAGGAACTCCCTCGACCAGCCTACCCCTCCCTCCCTCGCTCAAGCGACATAGTCGGGAGAGATGGGAGCTAAGACAATGCAAAAAGCCTAACCTGAATAGCCTAACCCACCGATTGGAGCGAGAGGGCTAGGCTAGGATCCCCAATTTCTGATTTAAAATCATTCGAAGCCCTGAAATATTCTACTGTAGCAGTGGGAAGTGTCATCTCCCCACATTAAATAATTATATCCTTTCCTTTCCCCCCCGCCCGCCTACCTCATTTGCTTCTCTGCTTGTTTTCCTGGTCGTTTATGCCTCACTGCCTAGCTCTTCATTTTGATATATTTGTATTTTATGATGGAAAACTGTAATCTGATTAGCCATAATTGTTTCGTTTGCGGGGTACTGGACAGTTTTTGTTGGCTCCACGTACCCCGGATAATTGCGTGTGTTATTTTCATTATTCTTGTCTCTTACATGTTTAAGCCTAAGTTTACATATATAGTTTTAAGGTTGTATTTCTTGTTCTGTGCACATTTCATGTTTCACTACTTTAAGTAATTTTAAGATTTTTGAGGTTTCCTCCCCATCAGACCGGGGACCTCCAGTGTTTTGTAGTGTTAAGTTTATTGGTGTGCCTTATAATTAAGTTGCCTTACTTTTAAGTATTCTTGCTTCATGGAAGAGATTCCTTAATTAAAATTATTTTCGTTACAATTTTGCCTTTTCTTCAGGTGAACCCCCTTGTTTTCCAGTAGTAGCAGTCTTGGCATGATTCTCTATCACTATTTCACCGGCTGACACGGGACTGAACTCAGAAAAGGGATTTTGACAGAGGAAAAATCTATTTCTGAGGAAGGTCCCGTGTCACCCGGTGACCCTCCCTGTCTAGTCTAGTACTCCCTCCCCTTCTTGCACATGCCAAGTCTGGGATTAGTGCTAGCATGGAATGAAGTAGGTGGCGCTGGTGTCGCCGTCCTGGCGGGTGTTGAGTGTGGGAGCTGTAACGGCTCACCTCTCTTTTACGGGGGTTTTGATAAGGAGAGATCTTTCGAGTATATATCCGTGGTAGTGGTGTTTCACTCACCCTTCATTATACCGACGTCTTCTAAAGACGATCGACTGGGGTAGTAACCCCAGCTTTCCTGAAAAGCTCTTTTTCTCTGGTATATCTAGCATTGTTATACCTAGAAATTCGTGCTGTAATGGAATTTCACCGGGTGACACGGGACCTTCCTCAGAAATAGATTTTTCCTCTGTCAAAATCCCTTAAGTACACGTAATATGATGAATATACAAAAATATAAGAACTTGTGCTAAGCGTATAGCCCTAATCGAAAGCGAGGCTAACAGGAAGTAGGCAGCCGTCTGGCTGCACCTGACGCCGAGCCCGACCATAATAAATCCAAATTATCCATGTCATCCAATACACTATAAATCAAAGAAACTGACAAAAGAAAGCACCACCTTGGAGAGGGAATATACTCGAACGGGAGCCTGGTATACGCTATGAATTAACTGTAAGAACCAAAATAAGGGGAGGAAGCCTCCGTGAGGAACAACGCTAATCAAGGCACCAGGAACCGCCTAACATAGATAAACGCTCCAAAAGGAACTTTTTGAAGGAGAATTATAAAGCATGAATTAAATTGTAAGCGACGGAGAGAAACCCCTGCAGAAACCAGCTGCAAGGGTGTGCCTCAAGGTCATCATGGCTGAGGCGGCGAACGCATGATATATGACCCTGTAAACATTAATTTACGGGCCAATAAGAGCCTCACTAACAGTAAAACCCCACAAGAAGATGGTACTTAACTTCGTAACGGTGAAATTGCTTGAAGACATGTTGAATTCAATCAAATTTGACCAAAAAAGCCAGCACAAGAAAAAAGCTTTCTAACCAAAACACGTGCTAGAATGGAATGAGTACAGATGGCGCTGGGGTCGTCGGTTGGCGGGCAGGTGAGTGCGGGCGTTAGATCGGCTCCTCACGTTCCGGGGGTTTTGTCATTGGGATATCTACAGAGTGCAGTCCTGTGGCAGTGACAACAATCACTCACCCTTATCTATACCGACGTCTATTTCATAATAGATGTTCGATCTGGGGGTAGTAACCCCAGCATTTCCAGATAGCTTTTTTCTCTGGTATATTTAGCAATATCTATACCTAGAAATTCGTGCTTAATAGGAATTTCACCGGCTGACACAGGGACGAGCGCAGAAATTGATAATACGGTGTCCATTATCCTATGTATCTATTACATAAGTAAACTTATTGCAATGATAATTCCTAAGAAATTATTACAGTATTACCAAACATGTAGCACAAGTATTTTAAGCAAATTATATAAGTAGCTGTGAGGAGAGGGAGTGAGAGAAAGATACAGCCTGACAGGTATTAGACATGTACAGACTGTGTACTATACAGCCACTCTTATAAAAGTTGCCATGTACTGCTGGATATTGTAAGTGGTGTATTGTGCAGTAGTAAATAAATATTATTTAAATAGCTTGTCTAATCCTTCGGGCCAGCCCTAGGAGAGTTGATATTAACTTAGTGGTCTGGTTAAACTAACGTTAAAAAAAAAAAAAATAATAAAGCTTTCTTTTAGAAAGTACACAAGGCTTGGTGTTATGAATTATGATAACAAAATAATTTTCTAATTAAGAAAATAATAAAAAAAAATAAATTTATTTTATCTGTTGCCTTTGGCATCTTTGGCTTCACCTACTTGCAGTAGGGGAACAGAGTTAATAGTGTAAGTTGGCAATAGGACTGTAGGCATGAGGAGGGCAAAACCCCTTAGTGAAGTGTGGAAACACTTTGAAAGACAAAAAATAGACAATAAATATATGGCAAAATGTAAATATTGCCAAACAGAGTACTATACAAATGTTTCCCATTATTTACAGATTTTATATGAGAAACAAGAAAAGAAAACTTTTTTTTTTTTTCACCGGAAAAAAACTATTTACATCACAAGTTTTTACATCACAAGTTTACATTAATAGTAATATATGAAATTTAGTAAATCATTGTAAGGTACATACACAAGATCATAAATGTATTCATGCAGGAAAATACTAACATAAAAATATGTACGCAGATCGCCGTGACATAAGCAAACTTACGGTTTCTTGTTTTACATTATTTGTTAACAGTAACTACATCATTCTACAAACTACCCATGTATTTTAGACATGCCCCAAACTCATCCTAAAACACTTTATTGTACTGTAATATCATTTCAAAATCATCTTACAAAACAAAAAAAAATCAATAAAATACACAGTACAGGATACGTAGTTGCCCATACCCTCACACAGTTCTCTGCTAAGACTTAAAGTGAGTGTACATAGTTGTAAGCCATAGTATGCACTTTTATATTTTTAAGGCTAATATTGTAAAATGACTGAAATATTAAATTCATTTTATGATGATAATTTAAAATATATTTGGTGTTTGAACCATTAAAATAGGCAGTTATAAGCATTTTTAGAGGTGGGTCTTTGGTGTCTGAACTATCTAAATAGCCAGTTATAAGCATTTTTAGAGTGAGATACCAACAACGCTGATTTTTGCTCAACGTGGGTGGTTGTGGTCCCTATCACCCGCGATTACCGGGGACCCACTATAATCAAAATGAGCTAAGGACCCTTCATCCATTCTAAAATGGGACAAATTGATAAAGATATGTGTGTGAAGGCATCCTTGGCTTTAAGAAGTGAAAGAAGATATGATGGAAATAGGTAGACTGAGAGAGGGAAATATAATTTGAATAATTGTAGGAACAGGAATGATATGCTTGTGTTTTTAGTATGAATATCAGAAGCATAGAGACCTGAGGATAAAAAGCAATGTACGTAAATTAACTGCAATTGATCTGGAAAATAAAACTCAAGATAAAACTAACTATAAAACAACTCCACACACTTTGAACTGAAAACTTTTGAACTGAAAACTTTATGTAAAAGTCAGTTATCTACCTTATTTTCCCATATTTGTAACAAAATGCACTGCATAAATATGTTGCAAAATAAGTCGAACCCCATTTTATATCTCCCTGTCATGGTTTTATCACCATAAATGTATTTTTATTCAGCAACTTTCCTATCAGTTATTACGATATTGTATTATATTTCATTTGTTTTACTTATGATAAATTTGCCTTTTTTATTCATTGCTTTGTTCTCTTAATTTGATAAATTTGCCTTTTTTTTACTCATTGTTTTGTTTTCCTACCCTGTTTTATGCCAAGTATTGCATCATTCATATTGTGCTGTAGACTGGGGTCTTTCATTATGTTATTTTTAAGAACATTATTTAAAATTTATCATTAATCTTGTTTTATTTTGATCAATGATTTCTCATTGTGCCTTGTGTGTAAAACACCTTGTGTTTACTTGTTAGGTGCAAATGCCATTTCTCATTGATAATGTATCCAAAGCAGATTCATTCAAAGAATACTTTTAAAAAGTAATTAATCAGTTTTGTTTATTTTATTTAATTAATGATATTTCATTTCACCTCATAATATCACAGAAGCATTACTTAGTATGTTTATTGTACTTAATAATGATTTGTAATTTCACCTCATAATATCATAGGAGCATTACTGTTACTGTATGTGTGTTGTAGTGTTTGCATCTACATATGTCATTTCATTATTGTTGATGTCACCATTTAGCTCTTTTTTAGTTGACTCTAATATGGTTATCACACATATCATAACAGTACACGAGAATATTTTATCATTGTTGATATTATATTTCATCTTAACAAAAAAAGCCATACAGCAAACCTGTGGTTTCACGATCGAAGAGATGAAGTTATCAATACCGTATACAAGAATTTTGATAAAAAGAATATATTTTTTTCAGTAATCCCTTGATTATCTTGATATTCATTAGTCAAACTTGACATTATCTGACACACCTGGACCAGGGACCAAGGATCAGATATATGATGTATAAATTTAAAAAAATTTGAAGGAATGCTCTTTGATGGTGGGCGATGGTGCATGGCTTCAGGAAAATGGTGGTGACACTGCTTACACTCATAAACAGACTGAGAAAGATTTAGGGAAGTTGGGGAGGCCTGGAGAAGTTTCCAAGGTGTGGGGGCGGTATGGCGGATGGCTGGTCGCCATGGAAGAGGAAGGTCAGTAAGATTGTGTAGAGGAACTCACTCAAAGATTGGGTTGTTTTGGAAGGTGGGTGGGGCTGGGAAGCAGTTTCCCTGGCTGGGAGTGGGTGGGGATGCAGTGTGGGATGGGTGAGAGGGCAAGGTAGACATGTGACTTGCTAGAGCTTGTTTTATTTTGTGTTTTTATGTTTATGACTTTTCCACATTTCAGTAAAGGATATATACAGTACTGTGCGGTAACAAAACAAAAATAAAGGAAGACATATAGTATAGAAAGAGAGAGAGAGAGATAGAGTGACAGAACAACAACTGAGGTATAGCTGACATTGAAGCATATACAGTAACACACTCCTTCACTTTTTTATTTTTGTTTTATGCTATTCCCAATTATATTTTTACTGTATTATGTAATTTTTCAGTTTTACAAAACAAAAGATAAATGCAATCGTGTGTGTATGGTACATATGTACATACATACATGCCTTTGCTTTCTCTGGTGTCACCAAGACTTGGGTCACAAATAGCACAACTCGTTGCCTACATCAACAAATTCACATTTTAAACATTGTTGTGGTAAAATAATTAGAGATGAATCATCAATAGTGATAAAATACTCTCTGTTATGTGTGATAGTCATATTTAGAGTCAACTAAACTTGTAATGAAATACTGTCCAGTAAATCAAGCAAAGCAAAAAAAAAAAAAAGGCAACACATGATACTGCACCAAGAAACATACACATGAACACGCAGTGTGAAAGAGGTACACTAATAGAGAGGTAGAGTTAGCTTTTGTGGTTGCTGTTGGCTTAAAAGCACGATGTCACTTAACTTGTCATGAAACTGTTTATCACTTTTCATTAGCTGATACGGATACGTCATCAGTTTAAGAGTGTATAATAGAGTGCGGGGGTGTATAAGCACTCATGTTTTTTGTAAGCTTTCTTGCTATTGGTGAATTGTATGTCATTGTAACTTTTGTTTTTTTATGGTTGATAGACATAGCATCATAAACATGTATGCTAATTGGCTACATCCGGAAAGCATCAGTGCTCTTAGTAACAAAGACCGTTTTCCTTTGTTGTGCTTGATTAATCTCTCGTTTCAACTGTTCACAAGTGGATTGCTTTTATGTGGCTTGCATTGCAGTGCCTGCAACATTGCAGGTCCTGCTTGTGTTGTGTGTGGTGCTGTGCATTGTGTATGGCCCTATCACATCCTATGAGGGCAAGGAAGTTGCTGACCCTTCAGCAGAAACAAGAAATTGTTGGAAGGATGGAGCAAGTTTTTAAAATGTCTGGACATTGTAAGCACCAAGGACAGAATACACGGGAAGTAACAGAGTGAAATGTGTTTTTATACAGTATTTGTTAGAATTTTTTGTGTGTGTTTGTGTGTGCAATGTATTTTAGAGAAAATGATAGAAATGGTTTTTATAGACTTTTCATATTGTTTGTTGCACACAAGAGAAAAGGGTTTACAGGTACTTCTTATTGTGTACGATGTATTTTGGGAAAAATAATAAAAATTGTTTGTGTAAACTATTGTATTGTGTTGCATATGATAGAAAAAGTGGTTGACATGTTTGTGTACAGTGTGGTGTATTTTACAGTGTTTGCGGGAAATGAAAAACATTTTGTAGCCTACTGTACTGTGTGTCGTATGAGAGAAAAAGAAGGGATTGACTTTTTTTTGTGTACGATGCATTTTGGGGAAAATGATAAACATTGTTTGTGTAAACTATCATAGTGTGCTTCATACGAGAGAAAAAAAGAGGTTTCCTTTATTTGTTTACAGTACCATGTATTTTACAGTGTTTGGGGGAAATGAAAAACATTGTGTAGCCTACCATATTGCATATTGCGGACATCACAAGAAAAAATGGTGTTTACGCTTCTTTTCAATTGTATTTGTAGTTTATTTTGTTACAGATTTGGGAAAATAAGGTAGATAAATGCTTTTTGCATAAAGTTTTCAGTGTAAAGTGTGATGGTTGTTGCGTATAAGCATGTATAGTGTTTATGGTTATGCGGTATTGACAAGGTGAGGTGAGGAAGGGTACAGAGTTGCCTTTGAACATCCATGAATTTTCTTACTTGCCCTTATCCAGATTTCACCACTATCCAGCAGGACTTTGGCTCTGTTAATGCAGATAATTGAGGGATTACTTATGAAAATATGTAAATTTTACACTATGGTGATGTGTCATATCGACCCATGGCGCATCTCCCCGTATGGGACATGACACCTCTCTGTAGTAAAATATTAATGAAAAATATTTATAATGCAAATTTCTTAATGAATTTTGTCATAGATGTTGGCAATATGTAGATATTCTCCCCTTCCCTCAACTGTAACATCAAGTGCATCTCTCTCTCTTCTCTGTCTGTCTGTCTGTCTGTCTGTCTGTCTGTCTGTCTGTCTCTCTCTCTCTCTGTATTTTGTGTTGTGATTCTTATTGTTTTTCATCATTTTATGCAGTGAAAATTGTTACAAAACACGTGAAAATACAGTAAAAATAGAATTGAGACCACAGTATTTTTAAGAATTGCAAATGTTCTAGAGAAGTTAAACACTTGCCTACCCCATCCACCCACCCCACACTGCCTTCCCCTCCCACCTCTCCCAGCCTGGGAAATGCCTTCCCCGGCCACTCACCTTACCCAACAACCAATTCTCTGCCCGTTTCATCCTGCATCCTGTAAACAGTCTTACCACTGCTCCCCTCCTATCGCACCCAGGCTTCAGACCACCCCCTCCCCCTCCGCAGTTCTAGTTGGTCGTCTTTTTGGCCAGGTATTGTGTCGTAATGATAAACACTATACTCTAACACGTGATGGAGTATATATATAATGGATTCAAAGATAAGAGGGCATTTTCCTGTATCTTCAGCGAAGCTGTTACCCAGTTATTTCCATCGTCAAAACCTGCTAGCAGAAGAAGCGGCTATTGCACATGGGCAGTCTGCCTTATTGTCGACAACAAACCAGCACAAATAACCAAAAACCATTACTTTCTTTTGGTCAATACTGAACAGTTTACTTCGTTACCAGCACTCGGAAAAAACTTGACTTTTTCTCCGATTTCATTAGTGAGGATCATGGAAACCTCAAAAATAGCAAGATAAGTGCTTAATACTAAGTTCTAGTTAAAGGTTTTAGTTTTAAACTTTTGGAATTGATAATTAATTATGCGTGTGAAAGCTGAAACCTGGTTTTTATACATGAACTTACCTGTTGTTTACATATAGCTGTAATTCTCGATCTCGACAGAAAATTCAAAACTGGCGGTCCCGCTAATATATGGTCAGGTGATACGACTACCCCACCCTCTACCGGGTACCTGGATCCATTTCCATCAACAACTAATCATATTTTCTCTGTCGGGCCAGCGACTAGTCGTCTGCTCCTCTTCAGGAAATTCATCGGTGCTTTTCGATGTTTCTTTGGTGAAGTACCCACTTTTGTTGACGGTTCTGGCTTGTTTTTTGGCTTTGGTTGAGATTTTTTCTAGTTATGTCTGATTCAGGATCTCAAATTAGATATTGCAGGGGTTGTAAAATTCAATGTCTCGGTCTAACATAGACCCTCACTCTTCTTGCTCTAACTGTAGAGGAAATTGTGCATGAATCTGGATAGATGTGATGAATGTTCGTCTTTGTCTGTGCTTGATTGGCAAAAGTTGGCTAAATATCAGGCAAAATTAAGTAAAGATAGGGCACGTAAGGCTTCAGCCAGAAGTTCCTCCCAGAGTAGGAGTAGTATTGCCTCTTGTTCTGTTCCTGTTACCCCTCCTGTTCCTATTCCTGCCCCGGAACCTGTTGTTTCCGAACCCACTACCGTGTCAGACCTTCGGGCAGAATTTGATGTAAGATTTCGGCTCTTTTCTCTGCGATAGAGAAGATTGGCCAGGATGTGAGTGCGATGTCTAGACATCGAAGTGTTGCAGTGATAGTGTTGTGGAGGAGGTGACTGTTCGTCCCCCTCGCTCCTAGGTCTAGGCCTCTGTCCGGCTCCCAGGGCTCAGGGAGAAGACATGCCGAAAGCCGAAGGGAGGCGAGTGGGGTCTGCTCACGAGCAGTTGCTCCCTCTAACAGTCCTGTTGCGTCCCAGGCTGTTGCAGCTCGCCATAGTAAAAGTGATGCGAAGTGTCTTCTTGTGCTTCTGTTTCGTCGAGGAGGAGTTGGAAGCAGTCAGAGTCTAGTAGGCCGCTGAAGAGACGCAGAGCTTCCTCTCCAAGTCAAGTTCCTATCAAGAAACTTTCGTGCGTTCTCCTCTTCCGTCTTGTAGCTTTTGGGATAGCCCAGAGATCTCTTCTTCTTCAGGCAGTCCGGATGTACGTTCTACGGATCGTGAGCGGCGCCTTATCCTCCTGTTAGCATGCAAGTAGCGGCTTCCTTCCCGTTGGATCCCAAGTCGGCTTTTATGCCTCCGGTTCCTGCCCCCTTCGCAAGAGGACAAATTGGACAAGATTTTGAGACTTTTCGAAGGTTTTAAAGCACCAGCACTTCAGGATCCTTCTGCAACTGAGGCTCGGTCTCTGCTCCCACTCACGCACCTGGCGCCGCTTCCGCTCGCGCCTGGCTCCGCTTTCGCTCGCGCGCCTGGCTCCGCTTCGCTCGCCTGGCTCCGCTTCGCCGCGCGCCTGGCTCGCTTCCGCCGCGCCTGGCTCCGCTTCGATCGCGCTCCTGGCGCCACTTCCGCCGCACCGCCGCACTCCCGACGCTACTTTGGCGCAAAGCGCTTGGCGCTCCACAACACGTTTCCAAGGCGCACAATGTTTGCGCTTCTGGCGCTACCGTGGTTTTTGGCGCCTCTTTGGCTCGGATCTTCTAAGGCTCCTGACTCCTCTCAAGCTCATGTTTGGATACGCTTGACGCTGGTCGGGCACTTGGCGCCTCGGTGACGTTCGCGACACTCAGAGGATAACGCTAGTTTGGCTCCCGGAGACGTTCTATCCGCGGGTGCTCCAACTGCTTCAGAGATTCTCTCCCCAGTTTCCGATGTTTCGGAAGTAGATGATGTTCTCACTGCTCCTACGTCCAACTTTAGGCATCTCTTACAACTTTTTGAAGAACATTTTCAAGAAGACTTTGCTCCAGCTACCCCTTCGTCTCCAACTACGCAGTTTGCCAAGGATTTTAAACCTCCTTCCTCTAGTTTTCTGAAGCTGGTCCTGTCTGTTTCGGCGAAAAGAGCTCTCCGAAGGCAAGAAGGATGGTTGAGCATGAAAAGATCTCAAGGTAAAACATCTTTCTGTTTTCCCCCCTCTCAACTGTCTTTTAAGTCTCGTTCGTGGTATGAGACTGGGGAAGTCTTTTCCTTGGGAGACTCTGCCTCCTCTCAAGGGGATTTCTCCAGCCTTGTGGATTCTGCCCGTCGCTCAGCTTTTTCTTCGTCCAAAGTCGGCTTCTCGTCTTCGGAAATTGACCATCTGGTGAAGAGTTCCTATAGGATCTTGGAGATCTTTTCTTTTATTGACTGGTCTATAGGAGCCTTGAGCAGGAAAGTGAAAGTCTGTGATCTTCCCCCCAAGACTGCTACGGATCTTGATGCTATTTTGGCCTGCCTGGACAAGGCCATCACGGACGGAACGTCAGAAATTGCCTCAGTGACTGCTACTGGCATTTTGAAGAAGAGAGCACATTGGATTTTGTTTGTCGCGAGAGGAGTCTCCAGGAACCAGAAATCTGCTCTTCTTTTTGCTCCTTTGTTTAAGGAATCCCTTTTTCCCGCCACGTTAGTTAGGGAAATTTCGGAGGCTCTCTCGCGGAAGTCTACTCAAGACCTACTGGCTCACTCTTCGAAAAGACCCAGGTTTTCGACTTCTCCAGTAGTACCCAAGCCTTCTTTCCCTGTATCCTCTAGGCCTTCTCGGGGTACTCCTTCTCGGCCCTTTTCCCGTGCTAGAGGAAAGGGAAAATTCTCATCCCGAGAAAGCTAGGGGTACCAACCGATGAGTTCAAGGTCCTTCATGCGACGGTCGGAGCCAGACTAAAGTCGTTCTGGCAAGTTTGGGAAGCCAAGGGAGCAGAACCCTGGGTGATCAACGTTCTGAGAGAAGGCTACACCATTCCCTTCTCAGAGAGTCCTCCTTTAAAGTCTTCGCCAGTAGACTTCAACGTATCATCCAGGGACTCAGAGAAACTTGTGGTGTTGGAGGAGGAAGTTACTTCCCTCCTTCAGAAGGGAGCCATAGAAGCAGTCCTCGAACCTTCATCTCCGGGTTCTACAACCGTCTGTTTCTGGTTCCAAAATCGTCAGGAGGATGGAGACCAGTCCTCGACGTAGCGCCCTGAACAAATTTGTGCTTCAAACACCATTCAAGATGGAAACCACACAGTCGGTTATCAATTCCCTGAAGGAAGGAGACTGGATGGTGTCCCTCGATCTCCAGGACGCATACTTTCATGTACCTATCCATCGGAGATCAAGGAAATTCCTACGGTTTGTGTTCAGAGGCAGGACTTTTCAATTCAGGGCTCTTTGCTTCGGCCTATCAACAGCCCCACAAGTTTTCACAAGGACGATGGCTCCAATTGCGAAATGGCTTCACTTAGAGGGAATTCACATTTCCCTTTACCTCGACGACTGGCTGATCCGGTCTCCGTCAAAAGGCCAATGCATGAAGGACCTACAAAGGACCCTTTCTCTTACCGACGAATTGGGCCTCATAGTAAATCTTCCAAAGTCACAACTCTCTCCATCTCAAGACTTGACTTATATGGGAGTTCAGATGAACTCAGTTCTTTTTCAGGTTTTTCCGACGTCACAAAGGATCGAGAAATGCCTGCTGAAAGTGAGATACCTGATGGCAGCCAAGACTTGTTCTGCCAAGGAATGGATGAGCCTTTTAGGCACCCTCTCATCGCTAGAGATGTTCGTCAGTCTGGGGAGGCTACACATGAGACCTCTTCAGTTCTTCCTACAGCAGACCTGGAACAGGAAGAAAGACACGGATTCGTTTGTTTTTCCTCTATCCACTCGAGTAAAGCAAGACCTGTCGTGGTGGAACGACAGGAGCAAACTAGATCGAGGTTTGTCGCTGAGACAGAGGAACCCAGACCTGATGTTGTTCTCCGACGCTTCAGACGAGGGTTGGGGAGCAACATTGGGGGATCTTCAAGTGTCAGGCAATTGGTCTTCATCCCAATGGGACTGGCACATAAATGCGAAAGAGTTGAAGGCAATACATCTAGCCTTGGAACATTTCGTGCTTCTGGTGGAAAACAAAAAGATAGTAGTGCACTAGGACAACTCCACAGCTCTGGCGTACGTGAAGAAACAAGGAGGCACTCACTCCTTCTCTCTGTTCGAGATCGCAAAAGACCTGCTTTTGTGGGTGGCAACCAAGAACATAGAGCTAGTAACTCGCTTCATCTTGGGAGCTCTCAACGTAAGAGCAGATATCCTCAGCAGGTCATTCCGACGGAATGGACCCTCCACCAGAAAGTTTGCCAAGGCCTGTGGAAGGTTTGGGAACTCCCATGCTAGACCTGTTTGCAACGAGGGAAAACCGCAGACTACCTCTCTTTGCTCTCCTGTTCCAGACCCAGAAGCATTAGCGGTGGATGCCATGCTCCTGGACTGGTCGGGTCTCTTCCTTTATGCATTCCCTCCCTTCAGGATGCTGGGAGAAGTCTTGAAAAAGTTTCAAGCACACAAAGGTGTGTCAATGATCCTAATAGCTCCATGGTGGCCAGGAAGATCATGGTTTCCAGAGCTACTGGAGAAAGTAGTGGATTGGCCAAGGAGGTTGCCATTCAGACCAGACCTTCTGTGCCAGTTGCACAGCAGAAAGTTCCACAGGAACCCGTCAGATCTAAATCTGACAGGGTTCAGACTCTCGAGCGACTCTACAGGAGGAGAGGCTTCTCTAGAAGAGTGGCGCAGGCAATGGCTAGATCAACCAGGCCCTCGTCTACAAAGGTCTATCAAGCCAAAGTGGAAGCGCTTCAGGGAGTGGTGCTCCGAGTCTGGAGTGTCTTCCACTTCTACGACTCTAAGCCAGGTGGCGGATTTTCTTTTGTTTCTGCACAAGGAGAAGAAATTGGCTGTCAGCACGATTAAGGGTATAGGAGTATGCTGGCGGCAGTTTTCAGGAATAGAGGTATAGACCTTTCCTCGGACAAAGATATTGCAGAACTCCTTAAATCCTTTGCTACCACTAAAGGCAAATCTCTTCATGTACCGCATTGGAATTTGGATGTGGTGCTAAAGTGGCTTACTTCCAAATCTTTTGAGCCTTTGAGTTCCTGCTCCGTTAGGAATCTAACTAAGAAAACTCTCTTTCTCTTGGCACTGGCCTCAGCAAAGAGAGTAAGTGAGATTCATGCTTTGGACAAAAGAGTTGGTTTTCGTGCGGATAAAGCTGTAGTTTCCTTCACCTTGGGTTTCCTAGCTAAGAACGAAAACCCTAGTAATCCGTGGCCAAGGGAATTTCCCATTGCTAGCCTATCCTCCTTGGGTGGAAGGGAAACGGAGAGACTTCTCTGTCCGGTCAGAGCATTGAAATTCTATCTGGACAGGACCAGAAGTGTAAGAGGAACTCATGATTTTTTATGGTGCTCAACTAAGAACCCCAAGAACCCTCTATCTAAAAAATGGGATTGCTTTCCTTTTGAAAGAACTGATACAGGAGGCACACAAGGAATTAAGGGATGTGGATTTCCCCTTAGTTAAAGTGAGGCCTCATGAAATTAGGGCTATTGCAACTTCTTTAGCCTTCAAGAAGAACATGGCTTTAAAGGACATTCTAAGTTCAACTTATTGGAGATGTTCGTCTGTTTTTGCCTCGCATTATCTGAGACAGATCCAAACCACATATGAAGACTGCAGTACGTTGGGTCCCTTTATTGCGTCTGACACGGTGATGGGCAAGGAAACCAGAGGCTCTAGATCCTCGCCTTAGTTTCCTTGGGTGCAGAAGTTTCTTTTTGGTCGACTACTAGAGCCTTAGAGGTTAGATGGCCTAGTAGGTCTAATTTTAATAGGTTGGTGTGAGTTTTTTATGGTTGGGTGATATGATGGTGGATGCTTTGAGTACTGCGCCCTGAGCAGGGGCATTATATGCTTTGGTTGATTGTGTCGAAGACGGCTGGGCCAACAGACCTTTCTCCATATGGCAACCTGCGACTGAGCTACTAGGCCCCGCAGTTGCACTAAGGATAGCAGGTTACAGAGGCAGTAACCGAAAAACAGCTTCCTTAGCAGGTAAGGATCCAAAGTAAAGACGTTTTTCTTAACCTGATGATCTCAGGTTTTTTCCATTTAACACTTACAGCTGTCCATGCCCACCGCCTCAATGTGGCAATCAGCTATATGTAAACAACAGGTAAGTTCATGTATAAAAATGACATTTTTATAATAAAATAAGATTTTATATCATACTTACCTGTTGTTTACATATAAAACATTCCCACCCGCCTCCCCGCAAGGGACAAGGGGACATAGAAAATATGATTAGTTGTTGATGGAAATGGATCCAGGTACCCCGGTAGAGGGCGGGGTAGTCGTATCACCTGACCATATATAGCGGGACCGCCAGTTTTGAATTTTCTGTCGAGATCAAGAATTACAGCTATATGTAAACAACAGGTAAGTATGATATAAAATCTTATTTTATTATAAAAATGTCATGTTTCTTTCCAAAGTAAGGTCGGCGCTTACTCATTGTTGATCGCTAGTTTCATAAAGTGCAAATTGTTTTAAAGAATTTGTCTTTCTGACTAAATGTTTTAACTAAAAGAAATGTTCCACAACTTATCATAAGTATAGAAAGTCCTTTTAGATTATACGATGTGTACAATAATCTAGGCAGCAAGTGAGAATAATTTAGACTAGATTAATAGTGGATGTTGTCTGTAGCCTGTAACCTAGGATTAGTATACTTAAGTGGCCTAGCTTAGACCAAGGACCCAAGGATCAGGTAAGAACAATATCTGGGCAAAATAAATCGGTAGCCTAGCTATAAGGTCACATATTAGTAAAATTTTTTCCTTTTATATAGGCCTGTATACTTAAGCATGATCTAAATAATCCAGGACTAGGCAATACCTTTTAAGTTTATTGGTAACTTTTTACAAAACATCCCATTATTGGACTAAATCATTAGCCTAGACCATGTAACCTGGGAGTAGATGAATTAGTAATCTGTGCTGGATGAGATGGTAGCCTAGCTTTAATGTTAAGGTAATTGTGTTTTATGTAACCCATACCTTTTAAGTGTGAATTAAATGATATGGATTAGGCCATAGCCTAGATTAGAGTAAGTGATAACCTAGCTATCAGGTTACATATCAGTAAGTTTCTGTTTTTATATAGCCTGTACATTTAAGACTGATCTATAATAATCTGGATTAGGCAGTTCCCAATACAGTAGTAGGCTAAGAAAGGACATTTTAGGAAATATCCTATTATTAGTCTAAATGATATTTTAGAACAAATAAGCCTAGGATTATATATAAACAGTATCCTAGGCTCAATAAATAACCTAGTTTTTATGACTCATTAGCCTATCTGTAGGGCTACATACTAGTAGGGTCTTATGTAGCCTATATCCTTAAAGGTGATGTAAACCTAGAACAGGCAGTAGCATAACTGGATTAAGTAGGAACCCCTTATATCCTACTATTATTAGCCTAAAACAGCAGTGGCCAAATATCAGATAAAAGGGTAGTCTCGGCCATATAAAACAGAAAACCAGATTATAAGAGGGTTATTTTCTGTATAGTTTATATCCTTAAGTTTTAAGTAAGCGTAGAATAGGTTAAGCAAGAACCCTCTAAGAAATCCCCTATTCATAGCTTAACGTAGAAGCATTAACCTAAGCCAAGTAAATACTGTATATCCATGTGAGTGAAGGAAAACAAAGGTATTAGTAATTAGTAGACCTGTATTTGAAATTATATACCTCAATTTTCAATTAATTCCCACTCTTACTACATATGTAAGAGCCCGAAGCTGTCTCTTACAAACATGTGTGTGTTCGTGTGTTCGTCAGTCATCATCATCGGAGTGGACAGGACAAAACAGGAGCGTTTCGTTTTCTTTCTCTACAGGAACGCGATTTCAACCGTACAATATTTCCGTCTGTTTCTCCCTAAGCATTGTTGTCTTAATGTATGTACAATCACCACTACTTGCATTGCCATGCAAGCATTCTAATCATGTACTCATAATGTTCCAACGAATCTTCTGTATCAAACTGTATGTGTGTTTCTGTTTTTGAAGACGCCAAATGTCTCTCCATTTCACATACATTATGCTACTGCATTGTATCCATTAATCTGTCTTGAATCTCAAGCAATTGGCCATATGTAGAATTTCCTGGCCTTTCCTCTGACGTATGTTTCATCACTGTATGTTAATCATGTCTCTTGATATCGCCATCTGTTTGTCTGCCGACAAACACAGATGTCTGAACCTTTTATCTCTGTTTTACCTGTCTGTGTGTAGACGCTACATTACCGGTCGCACGCGTCAATAACATCTTCGAAGATTCTGTACATTTACCTCAGTAAGGAACTACCAATAAACCAGTTAACACCCAGCCAGTATGTCACTCAATTTTCAGTCCTTACACTGGTGACCCCAGAGTGACCCGAAGGACCCGGCCGACCCAAGATGACGACCCACGCACCGACAGACCATTCGCCGCCTCACTGCTTCCCGCCGTTCCTGAGTTCTCAGTAGAAGTCCGACCCTCCAAGATGACCCGCCCCACCACCGGAGCCCTGGATGCCTCCTCCAGGAAACCTGAAGCTGCCCATGCACTCGTACTGGACGAGCTGACCAACGAAGGACCAGCCACGTCATCCTTCAGCCGCTGCCGCCCCTCTCAAGATGGCTACCAAGGATCAGCCGCTGTCATCCTTCAGCCCTTGAGCCGGCCACAGAAGGATCATCCGACGTCACCCTTCAACCCGCTCCCGTCCTCCTCGAGCTCCTGCTGGCCGGCGCTGCCCTTCAGCCTCCTACCCACCCCTAGCCCAAGCCCTTCGAGTCAACTACAATTGTTGGCAAGACAATTTCCGCATCGATGCCTCGCTTTGGGGGGGAAACATTGTAAGAGCCCGTCACCCCGACGCCGTCTCTTCGAAACAATGACAATCAGACGTTACCCACGTCTTGGGGGAGAGTATTTGTAAGAGCCCGACGCTGTCTCTTCCAAACACGTGTGTGTTCGTCAATCGTCATCATCGGAGTGGACAGGACAAAACAGGAGCGTTTCGTTTTCTTTCTCTACAGGAACACGATTTCAACCATACAATATTTTCGTCTGTTTCTCCCTAAGCATTGTTGTCTTAATGTATGTACAATCACCACTACTTGCATTGCCATGCAAGCATTCTAATCATGTACTCATAATGTTCCAACGAATCTTCGGTATTAAACTGTATGTGTGTTTCTGTTTGTGAAGATGCCAAATGTCTCTCCATTTCACATTTATTATGCTATGCATTGTATCCATTAATCTGTCTTGAATCTCAAGCAATTGGCCATATGTAGAATTTCCTGGCCTTTCCACTGATGTATGTTTCATCACTGTATGTTAATCATGTCTCTTGATATCGCCATCTGTAAGAGCCCGACGCTGTATCTTCCAAACACGTGTGTGTTCCTGTGTTCGTCAGTCTTCATCATCGGAGTGGAAAGGCCAGCAAAATTCTACATATGGCCAATTGCTTGAGATTCAAGACAGATTAATGGATACAATGCAGTAGCATAATATATGTGAAATGGAGAGACATTTGGCGTCTTCACAAACAGAAACACACATACAGTTTGATACATAAGATTCGTTGGAACATTATGAGTACATGATTAGAATGCTTGCATGGCAATGCAAGTAGTGGTGATTGTACATACATTAAGACAACAATGCTTTGGGAGAAACAGACGGAAATATTGTATGGTTGAAATCGCGTTCCTGTAGAGAAAAAAAACGAGACGCTACTGTTTTGTCCTGTCCACTCCGATGATGACGATTCACGAACACACGTGTTTGGAAGAGACAGCGTCGGGCTCCAACAATGACAATCAGATGTTACCCACGTCTTGGGGGAGAGTATTTGTAAGAGCCCGACGCTGTCTCTTCCAAACACGTGTGTTCGTCAATCGTCATCATCGGAGTGGACAGGACAAAACAGGAGCGTCTCGTTTTCTTTCTCCACAGGAACGCGATTTCAACCATACAATATTTCCGTCTGTTTCTCCCTAAGCATTGTTGTCTTAATGTATGTACAATCACCACTACTTGCATTGCCATGCAAGCATTCTAATCATGTACTCATAATGTTCCAACGAATCATCTGTATCAAACTGTATGTGTGTTTCTGTTTGTGAAGATGCCAAATGTCTCTCCATTTCACATATATTATGCCACTGCATTGTATCCATTAATCTGTCTTGAATCTCAAGCAATTGGCCATATGTAGAATTTCCTGGCCTTTCCTCTGATGTATGTTTCATCACTGTATGTTAATCATGTCTCTTGATATCGCCATCTGTTTGTCTGCCGACAAACACAGATGTCTGAACCTTTTGTCTCTGTTTTACCTGTCTGTGTATAGACGCTACATTACAGCTCGCACTAACACACGTTTTTGGAAGAGACAGCGTCAGGCTCTTACATATTTGTTTGTCTGCCGACAAACACAGATGTCTGAACCTTTTATCTCTGTTTTACCTGTCTGTGTTTAAACGCTACATTACTGCTCGCATGCATCAATAACATCTTCGAAGATTCTGTACATTTATCTCAGTAAGGAACTACCAGTAAACCAGTTAACACCCAGTCAGTATGTCACTCAATTCTCAGTCCTTACACATATATGCAAATGTATCAGATACTGTAATGTAAATTTCCTCACAACCATATATTCAACACTAGCCTAATTTCTGTTTTCAAGTTTTAATTTTCAATTACAGTATAGTATAACATCCTTGTCGTGTAAATATATCAAAATAGTGTATATCTTCAATAACACAAAAGACTTATGATCCACCAAAATCTCTCCCTAATTTCAACCTATCCAATTCCTCCTCCTCATCTCCTTTCCCTGGAATTTAACTCTTAAGCAGCAGTAACAAATTGCATTGCACTTATTCAAAACTGTTGAGAACATCCTGTTTTCTGCGGTGCCTTTTCACCGACCTAAGGTCGATCAGAATATATATTTATCATTATAATTGTAAACTGTGTATATGTTGTCTTTCTAAACAATCATGTTTTATGTACAAGTAACGAGTTATTTATGTTATATGTCAGACATTGTTGATCACTATGTTCTCTGTAAGAACCTGTCCTGTTTTTTAAGGAATTAGTTTGACCTCAGGTCACCTGTAAATCTTTGCACCTGGGGTCTCTGCGAACTACGCAGACATCCGCATCCCGCTTTATAAGCAGCTAGTTTTCGTCAATAAACCAGCAGTACTTGTCTTCCTGCTCATTACTTCGCACCTCTCTCACACTGTAACTATAATTTCAATCACTTCATACATAAGTTGACAACATTAAGTTGGATCAAAATATCATGATAATTATTCTAAAACACCAGTAGTGTGGCACTTTTTAAACATTGTGGTTAAAAGTCACTTTCGACCGTCATAGGACATGATCGCCAGGCCGAGAATATCTGCTTTTGACCATCAAAGTCTAGCTACAAAGGGAATTTCAGCTGGACGGGCCAAGCATCTGACTTTGCAGGGGACCCAGGCCGCCCCACAGTGATGCCATAGCCCTACCCGTCTCCCTACTCTGCATGCAGCCCACTCTGCCTACCAGTAGTAGGTTTCCTGTACAGCAGTCCAGCCAAATGAGAAAAATTGTTGCAGGCACACTACATGAGGTGCAGAGTGAATGTTTAGTGAGTGTTTAGGGTTTAGTGAAGGTTAAGTGCATGTTAGTGTTTAGTGAATATTTAGTGTGTAAGCATTCAGTGAATGTGTATAAGTGTTTAGGGTCTAGTGAATGTTTTGTGCGTTTGGTAAGTGCTTAGGGTTTAGCGAATGTTAGTGTTTAGTGAATGTTTAGTTTGTAAGTATTCAGTGAATGTTCATTGTGTAAGTATTCAGTGAATGTTTAGTGAGTGTTTAGGGTTTAGTGAATGTTAGTGTTTAGTGATTGTTTAGTAGTACTCAGTGAACGTTTAGTGAATGTCTTGTGAAAATTCACATTTAGAGACTGTTTAGTGTGTAAGTGTTTAGTGAGTGATTAGTGAATGTTCATTGACTGTTCAGTGTTTAATGAGTGTTTAGGGATTTAATGAGCGTTTAGGGTTTAGTGAGTATTTATTGTTTAATGAGTGTTCAGGGTTTAGTGAATGTTTAGTGTATAGTGAGTGCTTAGTGAATGCATAGTGAGTGTTTAGTGCTTAATGAATGTTTAGGATTAAGTGTGTGTTCAGTGAACGTTTACTGAGTGTTTGGGGTACAGTGAGTATTTAGTGAGTGTTTAGTGAGCTTTTAGTTTATAATGAATGCCTAATGAGTGTTTAGTATTATTGAGTGTGAGTGTATAGTAAGTGTGAGTGTTTATTGAGTGTGAGTGTATAGTAAGTGTGAGGGTTTAGTGAATGTGTGTTTAGTGAGTGTGAGTGTATAGTAAGTGTGTGTGTTTAGTGAGTGTGAGTGTATAGTAAGTATGTGTGTTTAGTGAGTGTGAGTGTATAGTGAGTGTGTGTGTGTTTAGTGAGTGCGAGTGTATAATAAGTCTGTGTGTTTAGTGAGTGTATAGTAAGTGTGAGTGTATAGAAAGTGTGAGTGTATAGTAAGTGTGAGTGTTTAGTGAGTGTACAGTAAGTGTGAGTGTTTAGTGAGTGTGAGTGTTTAGTAAGTGTGTGTGTTTAGTGAGTGTGAGTGTGAGTGCATAGGAAGTGTAAGTGTTTGTTTAGTGAGTGTGAGTGTATAGTAAGTGTGTGTGTTTAGTGAGTGTATAGTAAATGTGAGTGTTTAGTGAGTGTGAGTGAGTGTATAGTAAGTGTGAGTTAGTGAGTGTAAGTGTATTGTGAATGTTAGTGTTTAGTGATTGTACATTAATGGTTAGTTAGTGTTTAGGGACTGTATGAAAGGAAAGTCCTGTAATGTACAGGAACCATTTACGCTAAACACTGCTTATATCCAAGAACAGATGCTTAGGCCTTGACCACAATGGTTGGAGTGCTTAGGCCAACCTGCTTTGTAAGGTAATTTTTCTCTGTGAAACTGGGCCAAGAATAATAATAATGATAATAATGTTAAAATAATAATATTAATAGTAATAATAATAAGGTAATAATAGCAAAAAAGATAAAAATAATAATAGTAATAAAGTATAGTACTATGAGATGGACCGAGACCTTTCAATATTGCCGTCTGAGGTCACATGTTCAGCAGGGAGATCGCCACTCCAGTGATTGGCACTCTGTGACTTGGAAATTATATATATATATATAGTATATACATGTATACACACACACACACACATACCTATATATATATATGTATATATATATTTATAATCAACCAGAAGCTGTGCACAGCGCGCCTCCCCCCCCACCT